>NW_025547201.1:0-68280 GCF_905237065.1 Salmo salar
GGCATGACCGGGGTCACTGTTTTTGTGTCGTGAAAATGAAAAAAAATATCTGCAATTTTTTGTGAAAATGGTTATAAAATGTTTTTTTAGGCCTGTCCAGAATGTCGATAGTTCGGCATGACCGGGGTCACTGTTTTTGTGTCAAAAAATGAAAAAAAAAATTCTGAGCTATTTTTGTGAAAATTGTTCTAAAATGATTTTTTTAGGCCTGTCCAAAATATCGCTAGTTCGGCATGATCGGAGTCATTGTTTTTGGTGACAAAAATAGAAATCTGCAATTTTTTGTGAAAATAGTTTTTAAATGTTTTTTAGGCCTGTCCAGAATGTCGCTAGTTCGGTCACTGTTTTTGTGTCGTGAAAATGAAAAAAAATATCTGCATTTTTTGTAAGAATAGTTATAAAATGGTTTTTTTAGGCCTGTCCAGAATGTCGATAGTTCGGCATGACCGGGTCACTGTTTTTGTGTCAAAAAATGAAAAAAAAATCTGAGCTATTTTTGTGAAAATTGTTCTAAAATGTTTTTTTTCGGCCTGTCCAAAATATCGCTAGTTCGGCATGATCGGAGTCATTGTTTTTGGTGACAAAAATAGAAATCTGCAATTTTTTGTGAAAATAGTTTTTAAATGTTTTTTTAGGCCTGTCCAGAATGTCGCTAGTTCGGCCGGGTCACTGTTTTTGTGTCGTGAAAATGAAAAAAAAATATCTGCATTTTTTTGTGAGAATGGTTATAAAATGTTTTTTTAGGCCTGTCCAGAATGTCGATAGTTCGGCATGACCGGGGTCACTGTTTTTGTGTCAAAAAATGAACAAAAAAAATCTGAGCTATTTTTGTGAAAATTGTTCTAAAATGTTTTTTTTAGGCCTGTCCAAAATGTCGCTAGTTTGGCATGATCGGAGTCATTGTTTTTGGTGACAAAAATAGAAATCTGCAATTTTTGTGAAAATAGTTTTAAAATGTTTTTTAGGCCTGTCCAGAATGTTGCTAGTTCGGCATGACCGGGGTCACTGTTTTTGTGTCGTGAAAATGAAAAAAAATATCTGCAATTTTTTGTGAAAATGGTTATAAAATGTTTTTTAGGCCTGTCCAGAATGTCGATAGTTCGGCATGACCGGGGTCACTGTTTTTGTGTCAAAAAATGAAAAAAAAAATCTGAGCTATTTTTGTGAAAATTGTTCTAAAATGTTTTTTAGGCCTGTCCAAAATGTCGCTAGTTCGGCATGATCGGAGTCATTGTTTTTGGTGACAAAAATAGAAATCTGCAATTTTTGTGAAAATAGTTTTAAAATGTTTTTAGGCCTGTCCAGAATGTCGCTAGTTCGGCCGGGGTCACTGTTTTTGTGTCGTGAAAATGAAAAAAAAATATCTGCAATTTTTTGTGAAAATGGTTATAAAATGTTTTTTTAGGCCTGTCCAGAATGTCGATAGTTCGGCATGACCGGGGTCACTGTTTTTGTGTCAAAAAATGAAAAAAAAAATTCTGAGCTATTTTTGTGAAAATTGTTCTAAAATGATTTTTTTAGGCCTGTCCAAAATATCGCTAGTTCGGCATGATCGGAGTCATTGTTTTTGGTGACAAAAATAGAAATCTGCAATTTTTTGTGAAAATAGTTTTTAAATGTTTTTTTAGGCCTGTCCAGAATGTCGCTAGTTCGGTCACTGTTTTTGTGTCGTGAAAATGAAAAAAAATATCTGCATTTTTTTTGTAAGAATAGTTATAAAATGGTTTTTTTAGGCCTGTCCAGAATGTCGATAGTTCGGCATGACCGGGGTCACTGTTTTTGTGTCAAAAAATGAAAAAAAAAATCTGAGCTATTTTTGTGAAAATTGTTCTAAAATGTTTTTTTCGGCCTGTCCAAAATGTCGCTAGTTCGGCATGATCGGAGTCATTGTTTTTGGTGACAAAAATAGAAATCTGCAATTTTTTGTGAAAATAGTTTTTAAATGTTTTTTTAGGCCTGTCCAGAATGTCGCTAGTTCGGCCGGGGTCACTGTTTTTGTGTCGTGAAAATGAAAAAAAATATCTGCATTTTTTGTGAGAATGGTTATAAAATGTTTTTTAGGCCTGTCCAGAATGTCGATAGTTCGGCATGACCGGGGTCACTGTTTTTGTGTCAAAAAATGAACAAAAAAAATCTGAGCTATTTTTGTGAAAATTGTTCTAAAATGTTTTTTTTAGGCCTGTCCAAAATGTCGCTAGTTTGGCATGATCGGAGTCATTGTTTTTGGTGACAAAATAGAAATCTGCAATTTTTTGTGAAAATAGTTTTAAAATGTTTTTTAGGCCTGTCCAGAATGTCGCTAGTTCGGCCGGGGTCACTGTTTTTGTGTCGTGAAAACGAAAAAAAATATCTGCATTTTTTTGTGAGAATGGTTATAAAATGTTTTTTAGGCCTGTCCAGAATGTCGATAGTTCGGCATGACCGGGGTCACTGTTTTTGTGTCAAAAAATGAAAAAAAAATCTGAGCTATTTTTGTGAAAATTGTTCTAAAATGTTTTTTTAGGCCTGTCCAAAATGTCGCTAGTTCGGCATGATCGGAGTCATTGTTTTTGGTGACAAAAATAGAAATCTGCAATTTTTGTGAAAATAGTTTTAAAATGTTTTTTTAGGCCTGTCCAGAATGTCGCTAGTTCGGCATGACCGGGGTCACTGTTTTTGTGTCGTGAAAATGAAAAAAAATATCTGCAATTTTTTGTGAAAATGGTTATAAAATGTTTTTTTAGGCCTGTCCAGAATGTCGATAGTTCGGCATGACCGGGGTCACTGTTTTTGTGTCAAAAATGAAAAAAAAATCTGAGCTATTTTTGTGAAAATTGTTCTAAAATGTTTTTTTAGGCCTGTCCAAAATGTCGCTAGTTCGGCATGATCGGAGTCATTGTTTTTGGTGACAAAAATAGAAATCTGCAATTTTTTGTGAAAATAGTTTTAAAATGTTTTTTTAGGCCTGTCCAGAATGTTGCTAGTTCGGTCACTGTTTTTGTGTCGTGAAAATGAAAAAAAAATATCTGCAATTTTTTGTGAAAATGGTTATAAAATGTTTTTTTAGGCCTGTCCAGAATGTCGATAGTTCGGCATGACCGGGGTCACTGTTTTTGTGTCAAAAAATGAAAAAAAAAATCTGAGCTATTTTTGTGAAAATTGTTCTAAAATGTTTTTTTTAGGCCTGTCCAAAATGTCGCTAGTTCGGCATGACCGGGGTCACTGTTTTTGTGTCACGAAAATGAAAAAAAAATATCTGCAATTTTTTGTGAAAATGGTTCAAACATTTTTTTTTAGGCCTGTCCAGAATGTCGCTTTTTCGGCATGATCGGAGTCATCGTTTTTAGGGACAAAATAGAAATCTGCAATTTTTTGTGAAAATGGTTTTAAAATGTTTTTTTTAGGCCTGTCCAGAATGTCGATAGTTCGGTATGACCGGGGTCACTTTTGTTGTGTCAAAAAATGAAGAAAAAAAAATCAGCCATTTTTGGTGAAAATGGTTTTAAAATTTTTTTTTAGGCCTGTCCAGAATGTCGCTTTTCGGCATGATCGGAGTCAACGTTTTTAGGGACAAAATAGAAATCTGCAATTTTTTGTGAAAATGGTTTTAAAATGTTTTTTTTAGGGCTGTCCAGTATGTCGATAGTTCTGCATGACCGGGGTCACTGTTTTTGTGTCAAATAATGAAAATCAGAATTCTGAGCTTTTTTTTTGAAAATGGTTCTAAAATGCTTTTTTTTAGGCCTGTCCAGAATGTCGCTAGTTCGGCATAACCGGGGTCACTGTTTTTGTGTCACGAAAATGAAGGAAAAAAATCAGCAAATTTTGGTGAAAATGGTTCTAAATTTTTTTTTAGGCCTGTCCAGAATGTCGCTTTTTCGGCATGATCGGAGTCATCGTTTTTAGGGACAAAATAGAAATCTGCAATTTTTGTGAAAATGGTTTTAAAATGTTTTTTTAGGCCTGTCCATAATGTCGATAGTTCGGTATGACCGGGGTCACTGTTTTTGTGTCAAAAATGAAGAAAAAAAATCAGCCATTTTTGGTGAAAATGTTTTTTTAAAACATTTTAGGCCTGTCCAGAATGTCGCTTTTTCGGCATGATCGGAGTCATCGTTTTTAGGGACAAAATAGAAATCTGCAATTTTTGTGAAAATGGTTTTAAAATGTTTTTTTAGGCCTGTCCAGAATGTCGATAGTTCGGCATGACCGGGGTCACTGTTTTTGTGTCACGAAAATGAAAAAAAAATATCTGCAATTTTTGTGAAAATGGTTCAAACATTTTTTTTAGGCCTGTCCAGAATGTCGCTTTTTCGGCATGATCGGAGTCATCGTTTTTAGGGACAAAATAGAAATCTGCAATTTTTGTGAAAATGGTTCTAAAATGCTTTTTTTTAGGCCTGTCCAAAATGTCGCTAGTTCGGCATGATCGGAGTCATCGTTTTTGGTGACAAAAATAGAAATCTACAATTTTTGTGAAAATGGTTTTAAAATGTTTTTTTAGGCCTGTCCAGAATGTCGCTAGTTCGGCATGACCGGGGTCACTGTTTTTGTGTCACGAAAATGAAGAAAAAAAATCAGCAATTTTTGGTGAAAATGTTTTTTTTAAAACATTTTATGCCTGTCCAGAATGTCGCTTTTTCGGCATGATCGGAGTCATCGTTTTTAGGGACAAAATAGAAATCTGCAATTTTTGGTGAAAATGGTTTTAAAATGTTTTTTAGGCCTGTCCAGAATGTCGATAGTTCGGCATGACCGGGGTCACTGTTTTTGTGTCAAAAAATGAAAAAAATAATTGGAGCTTTTTTTTGAAAATGGTTCTAAAATGCTTTTTTTTTTAGGCCTGTCCAGAATGTCGCTAGTTCGGCATGACCGGGGTCACTGTTTTTGTGTCACGAAAATGAAAAAAAAATCAGCAATTTTTGGTGAAAATGGTTTTTAAAAAAAAAATTGGGCCTGTCCAGAATGTCGCTTTTTGATCGGAGTCATCGTTTTTAGGGACAAAATAGAAATCTGCAATTTTTTGTGAAAATGGTTCTAAAATGCTTTTTTTTTAGGCCTGTCCAGAATGTCGCTTTTTCGGCATGATCGGAGTCATCGTTTTTAGGGACAAAATAGAAATCTGCAATTTTTGGTGAAAATGGTTTTAAAATGTTTTTTTAGGCCTGTCCAGAATGTCGATAGTTCGGCATGACCGGGGTCACTGTTTTTGTGTCAAAAAATGAAAAAAAGAATTCTGAGCTTTTTTTTGTAAAATGGTTCTAAAATGCTTTTTTTTTAGGCCTGTCCAAAATGTCGCTAGTTCGGCATGATCGGAGTATTCGTTTTTGGTGACAAAAATAGAAATCTACAATTTTTTGTGAAAATGGTTTTAAAATGTTTTTTTTAGGCCTGTCCAGAATGTCGATAGTTCGGCATGACCGGGGTCACTGTTTTTGTGTCACGAAAATGAGAAAAAAATATCTGCAATTTTTGTGAAAATGGTTCTAAAAATTTTTTTAGGCCTGTCCAGAATGTCGCTTTCGGCATGATCGGAGTCATCGTTTTTAGGGACAAAATAGAAATCTGCAATTTTTTGTGAAAATGGTTTTAAAATGTTTTTTTTAGGCCTGTCCAGAATGTCGCTAGTTCGGCATAACCGGGGTCACTGTTTTTGTGTCACGAAAATGAAGAAAAAAATATCTGCAATTTTTTGTGAAAATTAATTCAAAAAATTTTTTTTAGGCCTGTCCAGAATGACGGTTTTTCGGCATGATCGGAGTCAACGTTTTTAGGGACAAAATAGAAATCTGCAATTTTTTGTGAAAAACGTTTTAAAATGTTTTTTTTTAGGCCTGTCCAGAATGTCGATAGTTCGGCATGACCGGGGTCACTGTTTTTGTGTCACGAAAATGAGAAAAAAATATCTGCCTTTTTTTGTGAAAATGGTTCAAAAAATTTTTTTAGGCCTGTCCAGAATGTCGCTAGTTCGGCATGACCGGGGTCACTGTTTTTGTGTCAAAAATGAAGAAAAAAATCAGCCATTTTTGGTGAAAATGGTTTTAAATTTTTTTTTTAGGCCTGTCCAGAATGTCGCTTTTTCGGCATGATCGGAGTCATCGTTTTTAGGGACAAAATAGAAATCTGCAATTTTTGGTGAAAATGGTTTTAAAATGTTTTTTTTAGGCCTGTCCAGAATGTCGATAGTTCGGCATGACCGGGGTCACTGTTTTTGTGTCAAAAAATGAAAAAAAGAATTCTGAGCTTTTTTTGGAAAATGGTTCTAAAATGCTTTTTTTTTTAGGCCTGTCCAAAATGTCGCTAGTTCGGCATGATCGGAGTATTCGTTTTTGGTGACAAAAATAGAAATCTACAATTTTTGTGAAAATGGTTTTAAAATGTTTTTTTAGGCCTGTCCAGAATGTCGCTAGTTCGGCATAACCGGGGTCACTGTTTTTGTGTCACGAAAATGAAGAAAAAAAAATCAGCAATTTTTGGTGAAAATGGTTTTAAATTTTTTTTAGACCTGTCCAGAATGTCGCTTTTTCGGCATGATCGGAGTCATCGTTTTTAGGGACAAAATAGAAATCTGCAATTTTTGGTGAAAATGGTTTTAAAATGTTTTTTTTAGGCCTGTCCAGAATGTCGATAGTTCGGCATGACCGGGGTCACTGTTTTTGTGTAACGAAAATGAGAAAAAAATATCTGCAATTTTTTGTGAAAATGGTTCTACATTTTTTTTTAGGATTGTCCAGAATGTCGCTTTTCGGCATGATCGGAGTCATCGTTTTTAGGGACAAAATAGAAATCTGCAATTTTTGTGAAAATGTTTTTACAAGGTTTTTTTGAGGCCTGTCCAGAATGTCGATAGTTCGGTATGACCGGGGTCACTGTTTTTGTGTCACGAAAATGAAAAAAAAATATCTGCAATTTTTTGTGAAAATGGTTCAAAATTTTTTTTTTAGGCCTGTCCAGAATGACGCTTTTTCGGCATGATCGGAGTCAACGTTTTTAGGGACAAAATAGAAATCTGCAATTTTTTGTGAAAAACGTTTTAAAATGTTTTTAATAGGCCTGTCCAGAATGTCGATAGTTCGGCATGACCGGGGTCACTGTTTTTGTGTCAAAAAATGAAAAAAAGAATTCTGAGCTTTTTTTTGGAAAATGGTTCTAAAATGCATTTTTTTTAGGCCTGTCCAAAATGTCGCTAGTTCGGCATGATTGGAGTCATCGTTTTTAGGGACAAAATCTAAATCTGCAATTTTTGGTGAAAATGGTTTTAAAAATTTTTTTTAGGCCTGTCCAGAATGTCGATAGTTCGGCATGACCGGGGTCACTGTTTTTGTGTCACGAAAATGAAAAAAATATCTGCCTTTTTTGTGAAAATGGTTCTAAAAATTTTTTTAGGCCTGTCCAGAATGTCGCTAGTTCGGCATGACCGGGGTCACTGTTTTTGTGTAAAAAATGAAGAAAAAAATAAGCCATTTTTGCTGAAAATGGTTTTTAAATTTTTTTTAGGCCTGTCCAGAATGTCGCTTTTTCGGCATGATCGGAGTCATCGTTTTTAGGGACAAAATAGAAATCTGCAATTTTTGTGAAAATGGTTTTAAAATGTTTTTTTAGGCCTGTCCAGAATGTCGATAGTTCGGCATGACCGGGGTCACTGTTTTTGTGTCAAAAAATGAAAAAGAATTCGGAGCTTTTTTTGAAAATGGTTCTAAAAAGCTTTTTTTTAGGCCTGTCCAAAATGTCGCTAGTTCGGCATGATCGGAGTCATCGTTTTTGGTGACAAAAATAGAAATCTACAATTTTTGGTGAAAATCGTTTTAAAATGTTTTTTTAGGCCTGTCCAGAATGTCGCTAGTTCGGCATGACCCGGGGTCACTGTTTTTGTGTAAAAAAATGAAGAAAAAAAAATCAGCCATTTTTGCTGAAAATGGTTTTTAAATTTTTTTTTAGGCCTGTCCAGAATGTCGCTTTTTCGGCATGATCGGAGTCATCGTTTTTAGGGACAAAATAGAAATCTGCAATTTTTTGTGAAAATGGTTTTAAAATGTTTTTTTTAGGCCTGTCCAGAATGTCGATAGTTCGGCATGACCGGGGTCACTGTTTTTGTGTCAAAAAATGAAAAAAGAATTCGGAGCTTTTTTTGAAAATGGTTCTAAAAGCTTTTTTTTAGGCCTGTCCAAAATGTCGCTAGTTCGGCATGATCGGAGTCATCGTTTTTGGTGACAAAAATAGAAATCTACAATTTTTGGTGAAAATCGTTTTAAAATGTTTTTTTAGGCCTGTCCAGAATGTCGCTAGTTCGGCATGACCGGGGTCACTGTTTTTGTGTCACGAAAATGAAGAAAAAAAAATCAGCAATTTTTGGTGAAAATGGTTTTAAAAATTTTTTTTAGACCTGTCCAGAATGTCGCTTTTTAGGCATGATCGGAGTCATCGTTTTTAGGGACAAAATAGAAATCTGCAATTTTTGTGAAAATGGTTTTAAAATGTTTTTTAGGCCTGTCCAGAATGTCGATAGTTCGGCATGACCGGGGTCACTGTTTTTGTGTCACGAAAATGAAAAAAATATCTGCAATTTTTTGTGAAAATGGTTCAAACATTTTTTTAGGCCTGTCCAGAATGTCGCTTTTTCGGCATGATCGGAGTCATCGTTTTTAGGGACAAAATAGAAATCTGCAATTTTTTGTGAAAATGGTTTTAAAATGTTTTTTTTAGGCCTGTCCAGAATGTCGATAGTTCGGTATGACCGGGGTCACTTTTGTTGTGTCAAAAAATGAAGAAAAAAAAATCAGCCATTTTTGGTGAAAATGGTTTTAAAAAAATTTTTTAGGCCTGTCCAGAATGTCGCTTTTTCGGCATGATCGGAGTCAACGTTTTTAGGGACAAAATAGAAATCTGCAATTTTTGTGAAAATGGTTTTAAAATGTTTTTTTAGGGCTGTCCAGTATGTCGATAGTTCTGCATGACCGGGGTCACTGTTTTTGTGTCAAATAATGAAAATCAGAATTCTGAGCTTTTTTTTTGAAAATGGTTCTAAAATGCTTTTTTTTAGGCCTGTCCAGAATGTCGCTAGTTCGGCATAACCGGGGTCACTGTTTTTGTGTCACGAAAATGAAGGAAAAAAAATCAGCAAATTTTGGTGAAAATGGTTCTAAAATTTTTTTTAGGCCTGTCCAGAATGTCGCTTTTTCGGCATGATCGGAGTCATCGTTTTTAGGGACAAAATAGAAATCTGCAATTTTTTGTGAAAATGGTTTTAAAATGTTTTTTTTAGGCCTGTCCATAATGTCGATAGTTCGGTATGACCGGGGTCACTGTTTTTGTGTCAAAAAATGAAGAAAAAAAAATCAGCCATTTTTGGTGAAAATGTTTTTTTAAAACATTTTAGGCCTGTCCAGAATGTCGCTTTTTCGGCATGATCGGAGTCATCGTTTTTAGGGACAAAATAGAAATCTGCAATTTTTTGTGAAAATGGTTTTAAAATGTTTTTTTAGGCCTGTCCAGAATGTCGATAGTTCGGCATGACCGGGGTCACTGTTTTTGTGTCACGAAAATGAAAAAAAATATCTGCAATTTTTTGTGAAAATGGTTCAAACATTTTTTTAGGCCTGTCCAGAATGTCGCTTTTTCGGCATGATCGGAGTCATCGTTTTTAGGGACAAAATAGAAATCTGCAATTTTTGTGAAAATGGTTCTAAAATGCTTTTTTTTTAGGCCTGTCCAAAATGTCGCTAGTTCGGCATGATCGGAGTCATAGTTTTTGGTGACAAAAACAGAAATCTACAATTTTTGTGAAAATGGTTTTAAAATGTTTTTTTAGGCCTGTCCAGAATGTCGCTAGTTCGGCATGACCGGGGTCACTGTTTTTGTGTCACGAAAATGAAGAAAAAAAATCAGCAATTTTTGGTGAAAATGTTTTTTTAAAACATTTTATGCCTGTCCAGAATGTCGCTTTTCGGCATGATCGGAGTCATCGTTTTTAGGGACAAAATAGAAATCTGCAATTTTTGGTGAAAATGGTTTTAAAATGTTTTTTTAGGCCTGTCCAGAATGTCGATAGTTCGGCATGACCGGGGTCACTGTTTTTGTGTCAAAAAATGAAAAAAATAATTCGGAGCTTTTTTTTTGAAAATGGTTCTAAAATGCTTTTTTTTAGGCCTGTCCAGAATGTCGCTAGTTCGGCATGACCGGGGTCACTGTTTTTGTGTCACGAAAATGAAAAAAAATCAGCAATTTTTGGTGAAAATGGTTTTAAAAAAAAAATTTGGCCTGTCCAGAATGTCGCTTTTTGATCGGAGTCATCGTTTTTAGGGACAAAATAGAAATCTGCAATTTTTTGTGAAAATGGTTTTAAAATGTTTTTTTAGGCCTGTCCAGAATGTCGATAGTTCGGCACTGTTTTTGTGTCAAAAATGAAAAAAATTATTCGGAGCTTTTTTTGAAAATGGTTCTAAAATGCTTTTTTTTAGGCCTGTCCAGAATGTCGCTAGTTCGGCATGACCGGGGTCACTGTTTTTGTGTCACGAAAATGAGAAAAAAAATCAGCAATTTTTGGTGAAAATGGTTTTTAAAAAAAATTTAGGCCTGTCCAGAATGTCGCTTTTTCGGCATGATCGGAGTCATCGTTTTTAGGGACAAAATAGAAATCTGCAATTTTTGTGAAAATGGTTTTAAAATGTTTTTTAGGCCTGTCCAGAATGTCGATAGTTCGGAATGACCGGGGTCACTGTTTTTGTGTCACGAAAATGAGAAAAAAATATCTGCAATTTTTTGTGAAAATGGTTCTACATTTTTTTTTTAGGACTGTCCAGAATGTCGCTTTTTCGGCATGATCGGAGTCATCGTTTTTAGGGACAAAATAGAAATCTGCAATTTTTGTGAAAATGGTTCTAAAATTTTTTTTAGGCCTGTCCAAAATGTCGCTAGTTCGGCATGATCGGAGTCATCGTTTTTGGTGACAAAAATAGAAATCTACAATTTTTTGTGAAAATGGTTTTAAAATGTTTCTTTTTAGGCCTGTCCAGAAAGTCGCTAGTTCGGCATGACCGGGGTCACTGTTTTTGTGTCACGAAAATGAAGAAAAAAAAATCTGCCATTTTTGGTGAAAAAGGTTTTAAAATTTTTTTTAGGCCTGTCCAGAATGTCGCTTTTCGGCATGATCGGAGTCATCGTTTTTAGGGACAAAATAGAAATCTGCAATTTTTTGTGAAAATGGTTTTAAAATGTTTTTTTAGGCCTGTCCAGAATGTCGATAGTTCGGCATGACCGGGGTCACTGTTTTTGTGTCAAAAAATGAAAAAAGAATTCGGAGCTTTTTTTGAAAATGGTTCTAAAAAAAGCTTTTTTTTAGGCCTGTCCAAAATGTCGCTAGTTCGGCATGATCGGAGTCATCGTTTTTGGTGACAAAATAGAAATCTACAATTTTTGGTGAAAATCGTTTTAAAATGTTTTTTTTAGGCCTGTCCAGAATGTCGCTAGTTCGGCATGACCGGGGTCACTGTTTTTGTGTCACGAAAATGAAGAAAAAAATATCTGCAATTTTTTGTGAAAATGGTTCAAAATTTTTTTTTTAGGCCTGTCCAAAATGTCGCTAGTTCGGCATGATTGGAGTCATCGTTTTTAGGGACAAAATCTAAATCTGCAATTTTTGGTGAAAATGGTTTTAAAAATTTTTTTTAGGCCTGTCCAGAATGTCGATAGTTCGGCATGACCGGGGTCACTGTTTTTGTGTAAAAAATGAAGAAAAAAAATCAGCCATTTTTGCTGAAAATGGTTTTTAAATTTTTTTAGGCCTGTCCAGAATGTCGCTTTTTCGGCATGATCGGAGTCATCGTTTTTAGGGACAAAATAGAAATCTGCAATTTTTTGTGAAAATGGTTTTAAAATGTTTTTTTAGGCCTGTCCAGAATGTCGATAGTTCGGCATGACCGGGGTCACTGTTTTTGTGTCACGAAAATGAAGAAAAAAAATCAGCAATTTTTGGTGAAAATGGTTTTAAAAATTTTTTTAGACCTGTCCAGAATGTCGCTTTTTAGGCATGATCGGAGTCATCGTTTTTAGGGACAAAATAGAAATCTGCAATTTTTTGTGAAAATGGTTTTAAAATGTTTTTTAGGCCTGTCCAGAATGTCGATAGTTCGGCATGACCGGGGTCACTGTTTTTGTGTCACGAAAATGAAAAAAAAATATCTGCAATTTTTTGTGAAAATGGTTCAAACATTTTTTTTAGGCCTGTCCAGAATGTCGCTTTTCGGCATGATCGGAGTCATCGTTTTTAGGGACAAAATAGAAATCTGCAATTTTTTGTGAAAATGGTTTTAAAATGTTTTTTTAGGCCTGTCCAGAATGTCGATAGTTCGGTATGACCGGGGTCACTTTTGTTGTGTCAAAAATGAAGAAAAAAAATCAGCCATTTTTGGTGAAAATGGTTTTTAAATTTTTTTAGGCCTGTCCAGAATGTCGCTTTTCGGCATGATCGGAGTCATCGTTTTTAGGGACAAAATAGAAATCTGCAATTTTTGTGAAAATGGTTTTAAAATGTTTTTTTAGGGCTGTCCAGTATGTCGATAGTTCTGCATGACCGGGGTCACTGTTTTTGTGTCAAATAATGAAAATCAGAATTCTGAGCTTTTTTTTTGAAAATGGTTCTAAAATGCTTTTTTTAGGCCTGTCCAGAATGTCGCTAGTTCGGCATAACCGGGGTCACTGTTTTTGTGTCACGAAAATGAAGGAAAAAAAATCAGCAAATTTTGGTGAAAATGGTTCTAAATTTTTTTTTTAGGCCTGTCCAGAATGTCGCTTTTTCGGCATGATCGGAGTCATCGTTTTTAGGGACAAAATAGAAATCTGCAATTTTTTGTGAAAATGGTTTTAAAATGTTTTTTTTAGGCCTGTCCATAATGTCGATAGTTCGGTATGACCGGGGTCACTGTTTTTGTGTCAAAAAATGAAGAAAAAAAAATCAGCCATTTTTGGTGAAAATGTTTTTTTAAAACATTTTAGGCCTGTCCAGAATGTCGCTTTTTCGGCATGATCGGAGTCATCGTTTTTAGGGACAAAATAGAAATCTGCAATTTTTTGTGAAAATGGTTTTAAAATGTTTTTTAGGCCTGTCCAGAATGTCGATAGTTCGGCATGACCGGGGTCACTGTTTTTGTGTCACGAAAATGAAAAAAAATATCTGCAATTTTTTGTGAAAATGGTTCAAACATTTTTTTTAGGCCTGTCCAGAATGTCGCTTTTCGGCATGATCGGAGTCATCGTTTTTAGGGACAAAATCGAAATCTGCAATTTTTGTGAAAATGGTTCTAAAATGCTTTTTTTTAGGCCTGTCCAAAATGTCGCTAGTTCGGCATGATCGGAGTCATCGTTTTTGGTGACAAAAATAGAAATCTACAATTTTTGTGAAAATGGTTTTAAAATGTTTTTTTAGGCCTGTCCAGAATGTCGCTAGTTCGGCATGACCGGGGTCACTGTTTTTGTGTCACGAAAATGAAGAAAAAAAATCAGCAATTTTTGGTGAAAATGTTTTTTTAAAACATTTTATGCCTGTCCAGAATGTCGCTTTTCGGCATGATCGGAGTCATCGTTTTTAGGGACAAAATAGAAATCTGCAATTTTTGGTGAAAATGGTTTTAAAATGTTTTTTAGGCCTGTCCAGAATGTCGATAGTTCGGCATGACCGGGGTCACTGTTTTTGTGTCAAAAAATGAAAAAAATAATTCGGAGCTTTTTTTTGAAAATGGTTCTAAAATGCTTTTTTTTAGGCCTGTCCAGAATGTCGCTAGTTCGGCATGACCGGGGTCACTGTTTTTGTGTCACGAAAATGAAAAAAAATCAGCAATTTTTGGTGAAAATGGTTTTTTAAAAAAAATTTGGCCTGTCCAGAATGTCGCTTTTTGATCGGAGTCATCGTTTTTAGGGACAAAATAGAAATCTGCAATTTTTGTGAAAATGGTTCTAAAATGCTTTTTTTTAGGCCTGTCCAAAATGTCGCTAGTTCGGCATGATCGGAGTCATCGTTTTTGGTGACAAAAATAGAAATCTACAATTTTTTGTGAAAATGGTTTTAAAATGTTTTTTTAGGCCTGTCCAGAATGTCGCTAGTTCGGCATGACCTGGGTCACTGTTTTTGTGTCACGAAAATGAAGAAAAAAAATCAGCAATTTTTGGTGAAAATGTTTTTTTAAAACATTTTATGCCTGTCCAGAATGTCGCTTTTTCGGCATGATCGGAGTCATCGTTTTTAGGGACAAAATAGAAATCTGCAATTTTTGGTGAAAATGGTTTTAAAATGTTTTTTAGGCCTGTCCAGAATGTCGATAGTTCGGCATGACCGGGGTCACTGTTTTTGTGTCAAAAAATGAAAAAAATAATTCGGAGCTTTTTTTTGAAAATGGTTCTAAAATGCTTTTTTTTAGGCCTGTCCAGAATGTCGCTAGTTCGGCATGACCGGGGTCACTGTTTTTGTGTCACGAAAATGAAAAAAAATCAGCAATTTTTGGTGAAAATGGTTTTAAAAAAAAATTTGGCCTGTCCAGAATGTCGCTTTTTGATCGGAGTCATCGTTTTTAGGGACAAAATAGAAATCTGCAATTTTTTGTGAAAATGGTTTTAAAATGTTTTTTTAGGCCTGTCCAGAATGTCGATAGTTCGGCACTGTTTTTGTGTCAAAAAATGAAAAAAATTATTCGGAGCTTTTTTTTGAAAATGGTTCTAAAATGCTTTTTTTTTAGGCCTGTCCAGAATGTCGCTAGTTCGGCATGACCGGGGTCACTGTTTTTGTGTCACGAAAATGAGAAAAAAAAATCAGCAATTTTTGGTGAAAATGGTTTTAAAAAAAATTTAGGCCTGTCCAGAATGTCGCTTTTTCGGCATGATCGGAGTCATCGTTTTTAGGGACAAAATAGAAATCTGCAATTTTTTGTGAAAATGGTTTTAAAATGTTTTTTAGGCCTGTCCAGAATGTCGATAGTTCGGAATGACCGGGGTCACTGTTTTTGTGTCACGAAAATGAGAAAAAATATCTGCAATTTTTGTGAAAATGGTTCTACATTTTTTTTTAGGACTGTCCAGAATGTCGCTTTTCGGCATGATCGGAGTCATCGTTTTTAGGGACAAAATAGAAATCTGCAATTTTTGTGAAAATGGTTCTAAAATTTTTTTTAGGCCTGTCCAAAATGTCGCTAGTTCGGCATGATCGGAGTCATCGTTTTTGGTGACAAAAATAGAAATCTACAATTTTTGTGAAAATGGTTTTAAAATGTTTCTTTTTAGGCCTGTCCAGAAAGTCGCTAGTTCGGCATGACCGGGGTCACTGTTTTTGTGTCACGAAAATGAAGAAAAAAAATCTGCCATTTTTGGTGAAAAAGGTTTTAAAATTTTTTTAGGCCTGTCCAGAATGTCGCTTTCGGCATGATCGGAGTCATCGTTTTTAGGGACAAAATAGAAATCTGAAATTTTTTGTGAAAATGGTTTTAAAATGTTTTTTTAGGCCTGTCCAGAATGTCGATAGTTCGGCATGACCGGGGTCACTGTTTTTGTGTCAAAAAATGAAAAAGAATTCGGAGCTTTTTTTGAAAATGGTTCTAAAAAGCTTTTTTTAGGCCTGTCCAAAATGTCGCTAGTTCGGCATGATCGGAGTCATCGTTTTTGGTGACAAAAATAGAAATCTACAATTTTTGGTGAAAATCGTTTTAAAATGTTTTTTTTAGGCCTGTCCAGAATGTCGCTAGTTCGGCATGACCGGGGTCACTGTTTTTGTGTCACGAAAATGAAAAAAAAAATATCTGCAATTTTTTGTGAAAATGGTTCAAAATTTTTTTTTAGGCCTGTCCAGAATGACGCTTTTTCGGCATGATCGGAGTCAACGTTTTTAGGGACAAAATAGAAATCTGCAATTTTTTGTGAAAAACGTTTTAAAATGTTTTTTAATAGGCCTGTCCAGAATGTCGATAGTTCGGCATGACCGGGGTCACTGTTTTTGTGTCAAAAAATGAAAAAAAGAATTCTGAGCTTTTTTTTGGAAAATGGTTCTAAAGTGCATTTTTTTTAGGCCTGTCCAAAATGTCGCTAGTTCGGCATGATTGGAGTCATCGTTTTTAGGGACAAAATCTAAATCTGCAATTTTTGGTGAAAATGGTTTTAAAAATTTTTTTTTAGGCCTGTCCAGAATGTCGATAGTTCGGCATGACCGGGGTCACTGTTTTTGTGTAAAAAAATGAAGAAAAAAAAATCAGCCATTTTTGCTGAAAATGGTTTTTAAATTTTTTTTTAGGCCTGTCCAGAATGTCGCTTTTTCGGCATGATCGGAGTCATCGTTTTTAGGGACAAAATAGAAATCTGCAATTTTTTGTGAAAATGGTTTTAAAATGTTTTTTTTAGGCCTGTCCAGAATGTCGATAGTTCGGCATGACCGGGGTCACTGTTTTTGTGTCAAAAAATGAAAAAAAGAATTCGGAGCTTTTTTTGAAAATGGTTCTAAAAAGCTTTTTTTTAGGCCTGTCCAAAATGTCGCTAGTTCGGCATGATCGGAGTCATCGTTTTTGGTGACAAAATAGAAATCTACAATTTTTGGTGAAAATCGTTTTAAAATGTTTTTTTAGGCCTGTCCAGAATGTCGCTAGTTCGGCATGACCGGGGTCACTGTTTTTGTGTCACGAAAATGAAGAAAAAAAAATCAGCAATTTTTGGTGAAAATGGTTTTAAAAATTTTTTTTAGACCTGTCCAGAATGTCGCTTTTTAGGCATGATCGGAGTCATCGTTTTTAGGGACAAAATAGAAATCTGCAATTTTTGTGAAAATGGTTTTAAAATGTTTTTTTAGGCCTGTCCAGAATGTCGATAGTTCGGCATGACCGGGGTCACTGTTTTTGTGTCACGAAAATGAAAAAAAATATCTGCAATTTTTTGTGAAAATGGTTCAAACATTTTTTTAGGCCTGTCCAGAATGTCGCTTTTTCGGCATGATCGGAGTCATCGTTTTTAGGGACAAAATAGAAATCTGCAATTTTTGTGAAAATGGTTTTAAAATGTTTTTTTAGGCCTGTCCAGAATGTCGATAGTTCGGTATGACCGGGGTCACTTTTGTTGTGTCAAAAAATGAAGAAAAAAATCTGCCATTTTTGGTGAAAATGGTTTTTAAATTTTTTTAGGCCTGTCCAGAATGTCGCTTTTCGGCATGATCGGAGTCAACGTTTTTAGGGACAAAATAGAAATCTGCAATTTTTTGTGAAAATGGTTTTAAAATGTTTTTTTAGGGCTGTCCAGTATGTCGATAGTTCTGCATGACCGGGGTCACTGTTTTTGTGTCAAATAATGAAAATCAGAATTCTGAGCTTTTTTTTGAAAATGGTTCTAAAATGCTTTTTTTAGGCCTGTCCAGAATGTCGCTAGTTCGGCATAACCGGGGTCACTGTTTTTGTGTCACGAAAATGAAGGAAAAAAAACAGCAAATTTTGGTGAAAATGGTTCTAAATTTTTTTTTTAGGCCTGTCCAGAATGTCGCTTTTCGGCATGATCGGAGTCATCGTTTTTAGGGACAAAATAGAAATCTGCAATTTTTGTGAAAATGGTTTTAAAATGTTTTTTTTAGGCCTGTCCATAATGTCGATAGTTCGGTATGACCGGGGTCACTGTTTTTGTGTCAAAAAATGAAGAAAAAAAAATCAGCCATTTTTGGTGAAAATGTTTTTTTTAAAACATTTTAGGCCTGTCCAGAATGTCGCTTTTTCGGCATGATCGGAGTCATCGTTTTTAGGGACAAAATAGAAATCTGCAATTTTTTGTGAAAATGGTTTTAAAATGTTTTTTTAGGCCTGTCCAGAATGTCGATAGTTCGGCATGACCGGGGTCACTGTTTTTGTGTCACGAAAATGAAAAAAAATATCTGCAATTTTTTGTGAAAATGGTTCAAACATTTTTTTAGGCCTGTCCAGAATGTCGCTTTTTCGGCATGATCGGAGTCATCGTTTTTAGGGACAAAATAGAAATCTGCAATTTTTTGTGAAAATGGTTCTAAAATGTTTTTTTTTAGGCCTGTCCAAAATGTCGCTAGTTCGGCATGATCGGAGTCATCGTTTTTGGTGACAAAAATAGAAATCTACAATTTTTTGTGAAAATGGTTTTAAAATGTTTTTTTAGGCCTGTCCAGTATGTCGCTAGTTCGGCATGACCGGGGTCACTGTTTTTGTGTCACGAAAATGAAGAAAAAAAATCAGCAATTTTTGGTGAAAATGTTTTTTAAAACATTTTATGCCTGTCCAGAATGTCGCTTTTCGGCATGATCGGAGTCATCGTTTTTAGGGACAAAATAGAAATCTGCAATTTTTGGTGAAAATGGTTTTAAAATGTTTTTTTAGGCCTGTCCAGAATGTCGATAGTTCGGCATGACCGGGGTCACTGTTTTTGTGTCAAAAATGAAAAAAATAATTCGGAGCTTTTTTTTGAAAATGGTTCTAAAATGCTTTTTTTTAGGCCTGTCCAGAATGTCGCTAGTTCGGCATGACCGGGGTCACTGTTTTTGTGTCACGAAAATGAAAAAAAATCAGCAATTTTTGGTGAAAATGGTTTTAAAAAAAAAATTTGGCCTGTCCAGAATGTCGCTTTTTGATCGGAGTCATCGTTTTTAGGGACAAAATAGAAATCTGCAATTTTTGTGAAAATGGTTTTAAAATGTTTTTTTAGGCCTGTCCAGAATGTCGATAGTTCGGCACTGTTTTTGTGTCAAAAAATGAAAAAAATTATTCGGAGCTTTTTTTGAAAATGGTTCTAAAATGCTTTTTTTTAGGCCTGTCCAGAATGTCGCTAGTTCGGCATGACCGGGGTCACTGTTTTTGTGTCACGAAAATGAGAAAAAAAAATCAGCAATTTTTGGTGAAAATGGTTTTTAAAAAAAATTTAGGCCTGTCCAGAATGTCGCTTTTCGGCATGATCGGAGTCATCGTTTTTAGGGACAAAATAGAAATCTGCAATTTTTTGTGAAAATGGTTTTAAAATGTTTTTTAGGCCTGTCCAGAATGTCGATAGTTCGGAATGACCGGGGTCACTGTTTTTGTGTCACGAAAATGAGAAAAAAATATCTGCAATTTTTTGTGAAAATGGTTCTACATTTTTTTTTTAGGACTGTCCAGAATGTCGCTTTTTCGGCATGATCGGAGTCATCGTTTTTAGGGACAAAATAGAAATCTGCAATTTTTGTGAAAATGGTTCTAAAATTTTTTTAGGCCTGTCCAAAATGTCGCTAGTTCGGCATGATCGGAGTCATCGTTTTTGGTGACAAAAATAGAAATCTACAATTTTTTGTGAAAATGGTTTTAAAATGTTTCTTTTAGGCCTGTCCAGAAAGTCGCTAGTTCGGCATGACCGGGGTCACTGTTTTTGTGTCACGAAAATGAAGAAAAAAAATCTGCCATTTTTGGTGAAAAAGGTTTTAAAATTTTTTTTAGGCCTGTCCAGAATGTCGCTTCGGCATGATCGGAGTCATCGTTTTTAGGGACAAAATAGAAATCTGCAATTTTTTGTGAAAATGGTTTTAAAATGTTTTTTTAGGCCTGTCCAGAATGTCGATAGTTCGGCATGACCGGGGTCACTGTTTTTGTGTCAAAAAATGAAAAAAGAATTCGGAGCTTTTTTTTGAAAATGGTTCTAAAAAGCTTTTTTTTAGGCCTGTCCAAAATGTCGCTAGTTCGGCATGATCGGAGTCATCGTTTTTGGTGACAAAAATAGAAATCTACAATTTTTGGTGAAAATCGTTTTAAAATGTTTTTTTTAGGCCTGTCCAGAATGTCGCTAGTTCGGCATGACCGGGGTCACTGTTTTTGTGTCACGAAAATGAAGAAAAAAAATCAGCAATTTTTGGTGAAAATGGTTTTAAAAATTTTTTTAGACCTGTCCAGAATGTCGCTTTTTAGGCATGATCGGAGTCATCGTTTTTAGGGACAAAATAGAAATCTGCAATTTTTGTGAAAATGGTTTTAAAATGTTTTTTTTAGGCCTGTCCAGAATGTCGATAGTTCGGTATGACCGGGGTCACTGTTTTTGTGTCACGAAAATGAAAAAAAAGATCTGCAATTTTTTGTGAAAATGGTTCAAAATTTTTTTTTAGGCCTGTCCAGAATGACGGTTTTTCGGCATGATCGGAGTCAACGTTTTTAGGGACAAAATAGAAATCTGCAATTTTTTGTGAAAAACGTTTTAAAATGTTTTTTTTTAGGCCTGTCCAGAATGTCGATAGTTCGGCATGACCGGGGTCACTGTTTTTGTGTCAAAAAATGAAAAAAAGAATTCTGAGCTTTTTTTTTGAAAATGGTTCTAAAATGCATTTTTTTTAGGCCTGTCCAAAATGTCGCTAGTTCGGCATGATCGGAGTCATCGTTTTTAGGGACAAAATAGAAATCTGCCTTTTTTTGTGAAAATGGTTCAAAAATTTTTTTTAGGCCTGTCCAGAATGTCGCTAGTTCGGCATGACCGGGGTCACTGTTTTTGTGTAAAAAAATGAAGAAAAAAAAATCAGCCATTTTTGGTGAAAATGGTTTTAAATTTTTTTTTTAGGCCTGTCCAGAATGTCGCTTTTTCGGCATGATCGGAGTCATCGTTTTTAGGGACAAAATAGAAATCTGCAATTTTTGGTGAAAATGGTTTTAAAATGTTTTTTTAGGCCTGTCCAGAATGTCGATAGTTCGGCATGACCGGGGTCACTGTTTTTGTGTCACGAAAATGAAAAAAAAAGATCTGCAATTTTTTGTGAAAATGGTTCAAAATTTTTTTTTTAGGCCTGTCCAGAATGACGGTTTTTCGGCATGATCGGAGTCAACGTTTTTAGGGACAAAATAGAAATCTGCAATTTTTTGTGAAAAACGTTTTAAAATGTTTTTTTTTAGGCCTGTCCAGAATGTCGATAGTTCGGCATGACCGGGGTCACTGTTTTTGTGTCAAAAATGAAAAAAAGAATTCTGAGCTTTTTTTTGAAAATGGTTCTAAAATGCATTTTTTTAGGCCTGTCCAAAATGTCGCTAGTTCGGCATGATCGGAGTCATCGTTTTTAGGGACAAAATAGAAATCTGCAATTTTTGGTGAAAATGTTTTAAAATGTTTTTTTAGGCCTGTCCAGAATGTCGATAGTTCGGCATGACCGGGGTCACTGTTTTTGTGTCACGAAAATGAGAAAAAAATATCAGCCTTTTTTTGTGAAAATGGTTCAAAAAATTTTTTTTAGGCCTGTCCAGAATGTCGCTAGTTCGGCATGACCGGGGTCACTGTTTTTGTGTAAAAAATGAAGAAAAAAATCAGCCATTTTTGGTGAAAATGGTTTGAAATTTTTTTTAGGCCTGTCCAGAATGTCGCTTTTTCGGCATGATCGGAGTCATCGTTTTTAGGGACAAAATAGAAATCTGCAATTTTTGGTGAAAATGGTTTTAAAATGTTTTTTTTAGGCCTGTCCAGAATGTCGATAGTTCGGCATGACCGGGGTCACTGTTTTTGTGTCACGAAAATGAGAAAAAAATATCTGCAATTTTTTGTGAAAATGGTTCTAAAAATTTTTTAGGCCTGTCCAGAATGTCGCTTTTTCGGCATGATCGGAGTCATCGTTTTTAGGGACAAAATAGAAATCTGCAATTTTTGTGAAAATGGTTTTAAAATGTTTTTTTAGGCCTGTCCAGAATGTCGCTAGTTCGGCATAACCGGGGTCACTGTTTTTGTGTCACGAAAATGAAGAAAAAATATCTGCAATTTTTTGTGAAAATTAATTCAAACATTTTTTTTAGGCCTGTCCAGAATGACGGTTTTTCGGCATGATCGGAGTCAACGTTTTTAGGGACAAAATAGAAATCTGCAATTTTTGTGAAAAACGTTTTAAAATGTTTTTTTTAGGCCTGTCCAGAATGTCGATAGTTCGGCATGCCGGGGTCACTGTTTTTGTGTCACGAAAATGAGAAAAAATATCTGCCTTTTTTGTGAAAATGTTTCCAAAAATTTTTTAGGCCTGTCCAGAATGTCGCTAGTTCGGCATGACCGGGGTCACTGTTTTTGTGTAAAAAATGAAGAAAAAAAATCAGCCATTTTTGGTGAAAATGGTTTTAAATTTTTTTTAGGCCTGTCCAGAATGTCGCTTTTTCGGCATGATCGGAGTCATCGTTTTTAGGGACAAAATAGAAATCTGCAATTTTTGGTGAAAATGGTTTTAAAATGTTTTTTTAGGCCTGTCCAGAATGTCGATAGTTCGGCATGACCGGGGTCACTGTTTTTGTGTCAAAAAATGAAAAAAAGAATTCTGAGCTTTTTTGTAAAATGGTTCTAAAATGCTTTTTTTTTAGGCCTGTCCAAAATGTCGCTAGTTCGGCATGATCGGAGTATTCGTTTTTGGTGACAAAAATAGAAATCTACAATTTTTGTGAAAATGGTTTTAAAATGTGTTTTTTTAGGCCTGTCCAGAATGTCGATAGTTCGGCATGACCGGGGTCACTGTTTTTGTGTCACGAAAATGAGAAAAAATATCTGCAATTTTTTGTGAAAATGGTTCTAAAAAATTTTTTAGGCCTGTCCAGAATGTCGCTTTTTCGGCATGATCGGAGTCATCGTTTTTAGGGACAAAATAGAAATCTGCAATTTTTGTGAAAATGGTTTTAAAATGTTTTTTTAGGCCTGTCCAGAATGTCGCTAGTTCGGCATAACCGGGGTCACTGTTTTTGTGTCACGAAAATGAAGAAAAAAATATCTGCAATTTTTTGTGAAAATTAATTCAAAAAAAATTTTTTAGGCCTGTCCAGAATGACGGTTTTTCGGCATGATCGGAGTCAACGTTTTTAGGGACAAAATAGAAATCTGCAATTTTTTGTGAAAAACGTTTTAAAATGTTTTTTTTTAGGCCTGTCCAGAATGTCGATAGTTCGGCATGACCGGGGTCACTGTTTTTGTGTCACGAAAATGAGAAAAAAATATCTGCCTTTTTTTGTGAAAATGGTTAAAAAAAAAATTTTTAGGCCTGTCCAGAATGTCGCTAGTTCGGCATGACCGGGGTCACTGTTTTTGTGTAAAAAAATGAAGAAAAAAAAATCAGCCATTTTTGGTGAAAATGGTTTTAAATTTTTTTTTTAGGCCTGTCCAGAATGTCGCTTTTTCGGCATGATCGGAGTCATCGTTTTTAGGGACAAAATAGAAATCTGCAATTTTTGGTGAAAATGGTTTTAAAATGTTTTTTTTAGGCCTGTCCAGAATGTCGATAGTTCGGCATGACCGGGGTCACTGTTTTTGTGTCAAAAAATGAAAAAAAGAATTCTGAGCTTTTTTTTGTAAAATGGTTCTAAAATGCTTTTTTTTTAGGCCTGTCCAAAATGTCGCTAGTTCGGCATGATCGGAGTATTCGTTTTTGGTGACAAAAATAGAAATCTACAATTTTTTGTGAAAATGGTTTTAAAATGTTTTTTTTTAGGCCTGTCCAGAATGTCGCTAGTTCGGCATAACCGGGGTCACTGTTTTTGTGTCACGAAAATGAAGAAAAAAAAATCAGCAATTTTTGGTGAAAATGGTTTTAAATTTTTTTTTTAGACCTGTCCAGAATGTCGTTTTTTCGGCATGATTTGAGTCATCGTTTTTAGGGACAAAATAGAAATCTGCAATTTTTGGTGAAAATGGTTTTAAAATGTTTTTTTAGGCCTGTCCAGAATGTCGATAGTTCGGCATGACCGGGGTCACTGTTTTTGTGTAACGAAAATGAGAAAAAAATATCTGCAATTTTTTGTGAAAATGGTTCTACATTTTTTTTTAGGATTGTCCAGAATGTCGCTTTTTCGGCATGATCGGAGTCATCGTTTTTAGGGACAAAATAGAAATCTGCAATTTTTTGTGAAAATGTTTTTACAAGGTTTTTTGAGGCCTGTCCAGAATGTCGATAGTTCGGTATGACCGGGGTCACTGTTTTTGTGTCACGAAAATGAAAAAAAATATCTGCAATTTTTTGTGAAAATGGTTCAAAATTTTTTTTAGGCCTGTCCAGAATGACGCTTTTTCGGCATGATCGGAGTCAACGTTTTTAGGGACAAAATAGAAATCTGCAATTTTTTGTGAAAAACGTTTTAAAATGTTTTTAATAGGCCTGTCCAGAATGTCGATAGTTCGGCATGACCGGGGTCACTGTTTTTGTGTCAAAAAATGAAAAAAGAATTCTGAGCTTTTTTTGGAAAATGGTTCTAAAATGCATTTTTTTAGGCCTGTCCAAAATGTCGCTAGTTCGGCATGATTGGAGTCATCGTTTTTAGGGACAAAATCTAAATCTGCAATTTTTGGTGAAAATGGTTTTAAAAATTTTTTTTAGGCCTGTCCAGAATGTCGATAGTTCGGCATGACCGGGGTCACTGTTTTTGTGTCACGAAAATGAAAAAAATATCTGCCTTTTTTGTGAAAATGGTTCTAAAAATTTTTTTAGGCCTGTCCAGAATGTCGCTAGTTCGGCATGACCGGGGTCACTGTTTTTGTGTAAAAAATGAAGAAAAAAAATCAGCCATTTTTGCTGAAAATGGTTTTTAAATTTTTTTAGGCCTGTCCAGAATGTCGCTTTTTCGGCATGATCGGAGTCATCGTTTTTAGGGACAAAATAGAAATCTGCAATTTTTTGTGAAAATGGTTTTAAAATGTTTTTTTAGGCCTGTCCAGAATGTCGATAGTTCGGCATGACCGGGGTCACTGTTTTTGTGTCAAAAATGAAAAAAAGAATTCGGAGCTTTTTTTTGAAAATGGTTCTAAAAAGCTTTTTTTAGGCCTGTCCAAAATGTCGCTAGTTCGGCATGATCGGAGTCATCGTTTTTGGTGACAAAAATAGAAATCTACAATTTTTGGTGAAAATCGTTTTAAAATGTTTTTTTTAGGCCTGTCCAGAATGTCGCTAGTTCGGCATGACCGGGGTCACTGTTTTTGTGTCACGAAAATGAAGAAAAAAAATCAGCAATTTTTGGTGAAAATGGTTTTAAAATTTTTTTTAGACCTGTCCAGAATGTCGCTTTTTAGGCATGATCGGAGTCATCGTTTTTAGGGACAAAATAGAAATCTGCAATTTTTTGTGAAAATGGTTCAAAATTTTTTTTTTAGGCCTGTCCAGAATGACGGTTTTTCGGCATGATCGGAGTCAACGTTTTTAGGGACAAAATAGAAATCTACAATTTTTGGTGAAAATCGTTTTAAAATGTTTTTTTTTAGGCCTGTCCAGAATGTCGCTAGTTCGGCATGACCGGGGTCACTGTTTTTGTGTCACGAAAATGAAGAAAAAAAAATCAGCAATTTTTGGTGAAAATGGTTTTAAAAATTTTTTTAGACCTGTCCAGAATGTCGCTTTTTAGGCATGATCGGAGTCATCGTTTTTAGGGACAAAATAGAAATCTGCAATTTTTTGTGAAAATGGTTTTAAAATGTTTTTTTAGGCCTGTCCAGAATGTCGATAGTTCGGTATGACCGGGGTCACTGTTTTTGTGTCACGAAAATGAAAAAAAAGATCTGCAATTTTTTGTGAAAATGGTTCAAAATTTTTTTTTAGGCCTGTCCAGAATGACGGTTTTTCGGCATGATCGGAGTCAACGTTTTTAGGGACAAAATAGAAATCTGCAATTTTTGTGAAAAACGTTTTAAAATGTTTTTTTAGGCCTGTCCAGAATGTCGCTAGTTCGGCATGACCGGGGTCACTGTTTTTGTGTAAAAAATGAAGAAAAAAAATCAGCCATTTTTGGTGAAAATGGTTTTAAATTTTTTTTTTAGGCCTGTCCAGAATGTCGATTTTTCGGCATGATCGGAGTCATCGTTTTTAGGGACAAAATAGAAATCTGCAATTTTTGGTGAAAATGTTTTAAAATGTTTTTTTTTAGGCCTGTCCAGAATGTCGATAGTTCGGCATGACCGGGGTCACTGTTTTTGTGTCACGAAAATGAGAAAAAAATATCTGCCTTTTTTTGTGAAAATGGTTCCAAAAATTTTTTTTAGGCCTGTCCAGAATGTCGCTAGTTCGGCATGACCGGGGTCACTGTTTTTGTGTAAAAAAATGAAGAAAAAAAAATCAGCCATTTTTGGTGAAAATGGTTTTAAATTTTTTTTTTAGGCCTGTCCAGAATGTCGCTTTTTCGGCATGATCGGAGTCATCGTTTTTAGGGACAAAATAGAAATCTGCAATTTTTGGTGAAAATGGTTTTAAAATGTTTTTTTTAGGCCTGTCCAGAATGTCGATAGTTCGGCATGACCGGGGTCACTGTTTTTGTGTCACGAAAATGAGAAAAAAATATCTGCAATTTTTTGTGAAAATGGTTCTAAAAATTTTTTTAGGCCTGTCCAGAATGTCGCTTTTTCGGCATGATCGGAGTCATCGTTTTTAGGGACAAAATAGAAATCTGCAATTTTTTGTGAAAATGGTTTTAAAATGTTTTTTTTAGGCCTGTCCAGAATGTCGCTAGTTCGGCATAACCGGGGTCACTGTTTTTGTGTCACGAAAATGAAGAAAAAAATATCTGCAATTTTTTGTGAAAATTAATTCAAAAATTTTTTTTAGGCCTGTCCAGAATGACGGTTTTTCGGCATGATCGGAGTCAACGTTTTTAGGGACAAAATAGAAATCTGCAATTTTTTGTGAAAAACGTTTTAAAATGTTTTTTTTTAGGCCTGTCCAGAATGTCGATAGTTCGGCATGACCGGGGTCACTGTTTTTGTGTCACGAAAATGAGAAAAAAATATCTGCCTTTTTTTGTGAAAATGTTTCCAAAAAATTTTTTTAGGCCTGTCCAGAATGTCGCTAGTTCGGCATGACCGGGGTCACTGTTTTTGTGTAAAAAAATGAAGAAAAAAAAATCAGCCATTTTTGGTGAAAATGGTTTTAAATTTTTTTTTTAGGCCTGTCCAGAATGTCGCTTTTTCGGCATGATCGGAGTCATCGTTTTTAGGGACAAAATAGAAATCTGCAATTTTTGGTGAAAATGGTTTTAAAATGTTTTTTTTAGGCCTGTCCAGAATGTCGATAGTTCGGCATGACCGGGGTCACTGTTTTTGTGTCAAAAATGAAAAAAGAATTCTGAGCTTTTTTTTGTAAAATGGTTCTAAAATGCTTTTTTTTTAGGCCTGTCCAAAATGTCGCTAGTTCGGCATGATCGGAGTATTCGTTTTTGGTGACAAAAATAGAAATCTACAATTTTTTGTGAAAATGGTTTTAAAATGTGTTTTTTAGGCCTGTCCAGAATGTCGATAGTTCGGCATGACCGGGGTCACTGTTTTTGTGTCACGAAAATGAGAAAAAATATCTGCAATTTTTTGTGAAAATGGTTCTACATTTTTTTTTAGGATTGTCCAGAATGTCGCTTTTTCGGCATGATCGGAGTCATCGTTTTTAGGGACAAAATAGAAATCTGCAATTTTTTGTGAAAATGTTTTTACAAGGTTTTTTTGAGGCCTGTCCAGAATGTCGATAGTTCGGTATGACCGGGGTCACTGTTTTTGTGTCACGAAAATGAAAAAAAAATATCTGCAATTTTTTGTGAAAATGGTTCAAAAAATTTTTTTTAGGCCTGTCCAGAATGACGCTTTTTCGGCATGATCGGAGTCAACGTTTTTAGGGACAAAATAGAAATCTGCAATTTTTTGTGAAAAACGTTTTAAAATGTTTTTTAATAGGCCTGTCCAGAATGTCGATAGTTCGGCATGACCGGGGTCACTGTTTTTGTGTCAAAAAATGAAAAAAAGAATTCTGAGCTTTTTTTTGGAAAATGGTTCTAAAATGCATTTTTTTAGGCCTGTCCAAAATGTCGCTAGTTCGGCATGATTGGAGTCATCGTTTTTAGGGACAAAATCTAAATCTGCAATTTTTGGTGAAAATGGTTTTAAAATTTTTTTTAGGCCTGTCCAGAATGTCGATAGTTCGGCATGACCGGGGTCACTGTTTTTGTGTCACGAAAATGAAAAAAAATATCTGCCTTTTTTGTGAAAATGGTTCTAAAAATTTTTTTAGGCCTGTCCAGAATGTCGCTAGTTCGGCATGACCGGGGTCACTGTTTTTGTGTCAAAAATGAAGAAAAAAAATCAGCCATTTTTGCTGAAAATGGTTTTTAAATTTTTTTAGGCCTGTCCAGAATGTCGCTTTTTCGGCATGATCGGAGTCATCGTTTTTAGGGACAAAATAGAAATCTGCAATTTTTGTGAAAATGGTTTTAAAATGTTTTTTTTTAGGCCTGTCCAGAATGTCGATAGTTCGGCATGACCGGGGTCACTGTTTTTGTGTCACGAAAATGAGAAAAAAATATCTGCAATTTTTGTGAAAATGGTTCTAAAAATTTTTTTAGGCCTGTCCAGAATGTCGCTTTTTCGGCATGATCGGAGTCATCGTTTTTAGGGACAAAATAGAAATCTGCAATTTTTTGTGAAAATGGTTTTAAAATGTTTTTTTAGGCCTGTCCAGAATGTCGATAGTTCGGCATGACCGGGGTCACTGTTTTTGTGTCAAAAAATGAAAAAAGAATTCTGAGCTTTTTTTGTAAAATTGTTCTAAAATGCTTTTTTTTTAGGCCTGTCCAAAATGTCGCTAGTTCGGCATGATCGGAGTATTCGTTTTTGGTGACAAAATAGAAATCTACAATTTTTGTGAAAATGGTTTTAAAATGTTTTTTTTAGGCCTGTCCAGAATGTCGCTAGTTCGGCATAACCGGGGTCACTGTTTTTGTGTCACGAAAATGAAGAAAAAAAATCAGCAATTTTTGGTGAAAATGGTTTTTAAATTTTTTTAGGCCTGTCCAGAATGTGGCTTTTTCGGCATGATCGGAGTCATCGTTTTTAGGGACAAAATAGAAATCTGCAATTTTTGTGAAAATGGTTTTAAAATGTTTTTTAGGCCTGTCCAGAATGTCGATAGTTCGTCATGACGGGGGTCACTGTTTTTGTGTCACGAAAAATAAAAATAAATATCTGCAATTTTTTGTGAAAATGGTTCTAACATTTTTTTTAGGCCTGTCCAGAATGTCGCTTTTCGGCATGATCGGAGTCATCGTTTTTAGGGACAAAATAGAAATCTGCAATTTTTGTGAAAATGGTTTTAAAATGTTTTTTTTAGGCCTGTCCAGAATGTCGATAGTTCGTCATGACCGGGGTCACTGTTTTTGTGTCACGAAAAATAAAAATAAATATCTGCAATTTTTTGTGAAAATGGTTCTAACATTTTTTTTAGGCCTGTCCAGAATGTCGCTTTTTCGGCATGATCGGAGTCATCGTTTTTAGGGACAAAATAGAAATCTGCAATTTTTGTGAAAATGGTTTTAAAATGTTTTTTTAGGCCTGTCCAGAATGTCGATAGTTCGGCATGACCGGGGTCACTGTTTTTGTGTCAAAAAATGAAAAAAGAATTCTGAGCTTTTTTTGGAAAATGGTTCTAAAATGCTTTTTTTTTAGGCCTGTCCAAAATGTCGCTAGTTCGGCATGATCGGAGTATTCGTTTTTGGTGACAAAAAAAGAAATCTACAATTTTTTTGTGAAAATGGTTTTAAAATGTTTTTTTTAGGCCTGTCCAGAATGTCGCTAGTTTGGCATAACCGGGGTCACTGTTTTTGTGTCACGAAAATGAAGAAAAAAAAATCTGCAATTTTTGGTGAAAATGGTTTTAAATTTTTTTTTTAGACCTGTCCAGAATGTCGCTTTTTCGGCATGATCGGAGTCATCGTTTTTAGGGACAATTTAGAAATCTGCAATTTTTTGTGAAAATGGTTTTAAAATGTTTTTTTTAGGCCTGTCCAGAATGTCGATAGTTCGGCATGACCGGGGTCACTGTTTTTGTGTCAAAAAATGAAAAAAAGCATTCTGAGCTTTTTTTTTGAAAATGGTTCTAAAATGCTTTTTTTTAGGCCTGTCCAAAATGTCGCTAGTTCGGCATGATCGGAGTCATCGTTTTTGGTGACAAAAATAGAAATCTACAATTTTTTGTGAAAATGGTTTTAAAATGTTTTTTTTTAGGCCTGTCCAGAATGTCGCTAGTTCGGCATGATCGGAGTCATCTTTTTTAGGGACAAAATAGAAATCTGCAATTTTTTGTGAAAATGGTTTTAAAATGTTTTTTTTAGACCTGTCCATAATGTCGATAGTTCGGTATGACCGGGGTCACTGTTTTTGTGTCAAAAAATGAAGAAAAAAAAATCAGCCATTTTTGGTGAAAATGGTTTTTAAATTTTTTTTTTAGGCCTGTCCAGAATGTCGCTTTTCGGCATGATCGGAGTCATCGTTTTTAGGGACAAAATAGAAATCTGCAATTTTTGGTGAAAATGGTTCTAAAATTTTTTTTAGGCCTGTCCAGAATGTCGCTAGTTCGGCATAACCGGGGTCACTGTTTTTGTGTCACGAAAATGAAGAAAAAAAAATCAGCAATTTTTGGTGAAAATGGCTTTTAAATTTTTTTTAGGCCTGTCCAGAATGTGGCTTTTTCGGCATGATCGGAGTCATCGTTTTTAGGGACAAAATAGAAATCTGCAATTTTTGTGAAAATGGTTTTAAAATGTTTTTTAGGCCTGTCCAGAATGTCGATAGTTCGTCATGACCGGGGTCACTGTTTTTGTGTCACGAAAAATAAAAATAAATATCTGCAATTTTTTGTGAAAATGGTTCTAACATTTTTTTAGGCCTGTCCAGAATGTCGCTTTTTCGGCATGATCGGAGTCATCGTTTTTAGGGACAAAATAGAAATCTGCAATTTTTTGTGAAAATGGTTTTAAAATGTTTTTTTTAGGCCTGTCCAGAATGTCGATAGTTCGTCATGACCGGGGTCACTGTTTTTGTGTCACGAAAAATAAAAATAAATATCTGCAATTTTTTGTGAAAATGGTTCTAACATTTTTTTTTAGGCCTGTCCAGAATGTCGCTTTTTCGGCATGATCGGAGTCATCGTTTTTAGGGACAAAATAGAAATCTGCAATTTTTTGTGAAAATGGTTTTAAAATGTTTTTTTTAGGCCTGTCCAGAATGTCGATAGTTCGGCATGACCGGGGTCACTGTTTTTGTGTCAAAAAATGAAAAAAAGAATTCTGAGCTTTTTTTTGGAAAATGGTTCTAAAATGCTTTTTTTTTAGGCCTGTCCAAAATGTCGCTAGTTCGGCATGATCGGAGTATTCGTTTTTGGTGACAAAAAAAGAAATCTACAATTTTTTTGTGAAAATGGTTTTAAAATGTTTTTTTAGGCCTGTCCAGAATGTCGCTAGTTTGGCATAACCGGGGTCACTGTTTTTGTGTCACGAAAATGAAGAAAAAAAAATCTGCAATTTTTGGTGAAAATGGTTTTAAATTTTTTTTTTAGACCTGTCCAGAATGTCGCTTTTTCGGCATGATCGGAGTCATCGTTTTTAGGGACAATTTAGAAATCTGCAATTTTTTGTGAAAATGGTTTTAAAATGTTTTTTTTAGGCCTGTCCAGAATGTCGATAGTTCGGCATGACCGGGGTCACTGTTTTTGTGTCAAAAAATGAAAAAAGCATTCTGAGCTTTTTTTTGAAAATGGTTCTAAAATGCTTTTTTTTAGGCCTGTCCAAAATGTCGCTAGTTCGGCATGATCGGAGTCATCGTTTTTGGTGACAAAAATAGAAATCTACAATTTTTGTGAAAATGGTTTTAAAATGTTTTTTTAGGCCTGTCCAGAATGTCGCTAGTTCGGCATGATCGGAGTCATCTTTTTAGGGACAAAATAGAAATCTGCAATTTTTTGTGAAAATGGTTTTAAAATGTTTTTTTAGACCTGTCCAGAATGTCGATAGTTCGGTATGACCGGGGTCACTGTTTTTATGTCAAAAATGAAGAAAAAAATCAGCCATTTTTGGTGAAAATGGTTTTTAAATTTTTTTTAGGCCTGTCCAGAATGTCGCTTTTCGGCATGATCGGAGTCATCGTTTTAGGGACAAAATAGAAATCTGCAATTTTTGGTGAAAATGGTTCTAAAATTTTTTTTTAGGCCTGTCCAGAATGTCGCTTTTTCGGCATGATCGGAGTCATCGTTTTTAGGGACAAAATAGAAATCTGCAATTTTTTGTGAAAATGTTTTTAAAATGTTTTTTTTAGGCCTGTCCAGAATGTCGATAGTTCGGCATGACCGGGGTCATCGTTTTTAGGGACAAAATAGAAATCTGCAATTTTTTGTGAAAATGGTTTTAAAATGTTTTTTTTAGGCCTGTCCAGAATGTCGATAGTTCGTCATGACCGGGGTCACTGTTTTTGTGTCACGAAAAATAAAAATGAATATCTGCAATTTTTTGTGAAAATGGTTCTAACATTTTTTTTTAGGCCTGTCCAGAATGTCGCTTTTTCGGCATGATCGGAGTCATCGTTTTTAGGGACAAAATAGAAATCTGCAATTTTTGTGAAAATGGTTTTAAAATGTTTTTTTAGGCCTGTCCAGAATGTCGATAGTTCGGCATGACCGGGGTCACTGTTTTTGTGTCAAAAAATGAAAAAAGAATTCTGAGCTTTTTTTGGAAAATGGTTCTAAAATGCTTTTTTTTTAGGCCTGTCCAAAATGTCGCTAGTTCGGCATGATCGGAGTATTCGTTTTTGGTGACAAAAAGAAATCTACAATTTTTTGTGAAAATGGTTTTAAAATGTTTTTTTAGGCCTGTCCAGAATGTCGCTAGTTTGGCATAACCGGGGTCACTGTTTTTGTGTCACGAAAATGAAGAAAAAAAATCTGCAATTTTTGGTGAAAATGGTTTTAAATTTTTTTTTAGGCCTGTCCAGAATGTCGCTTTTTCGGCATGATCGGAGTCATCGTTTTTAGGGACAAAATAGAAATCTGCAATTTTTGTGAAAATGGTTTTAAAATGTTTTTTTAGGCCTGTCCAGAATGTCGATAGTTCGGCATGACCGGGGTCACTGTTTTTGTGTCAAAAAATGAAAAAAAGCATTCTGAGCTTTTTTTGAAAATGGTTCTAAAATGCTTTTTTTTAGGCCTGTCCAAAATGTCGCTAGTTCGGCATGATCGGAGTCATCGTTTTTGGTGACAAAAATAGAAATCTACAATTTTTTGTGAAAATGGTTTTAAAATGTTTTTTTTAGGCCTGTCCAGAATGTCGCTAGTTCGGCATGATCGGAGTCATCTTTTTAGGGACAAAATAGAAATCTGCAATTTTTTGTGAAAATGGTTTTAAAATGTTTTTTTAGACCTGTCCATAATGTCGATAGTTCGGTATGACCGGGGTCACTGTTTTTGTGTCAAAAAATGAAGAAAAAAATCAGCCATTTTTGGTGAAAATGGTTTTAAAAATTTTTTTTAGGCCTGTCCAGAATGTCGCTTTCGGCATGATCGGAGTCATCGTTTTTAGGGACAAAATAGAAATCTGCAATTTTTGGTGAAAATGGTTCTAAAATTTTTTTTAGGCCTGTCCAGAATGTCGCTTTTTCGGCATGATCGGAGTCATCGTTTTTAGGGACAAAATAGAAATCTGCAATTTTTGTGAAAATGTTTTTAAAATGTTTTTTTAGGCCTGTCCAGAATGTCGATAGTTCGGCATGACCGGGGTCACTGTTTTTGTGTCACGAAAATAAAAATAAAATATCTGCAATTTTTTGTGAAAATGGTTCTACATTTTTTTTTTAGGATTGTCCAGAATGTCGCTTTTTCGGCATGATCGGAGTCATCGTTTTTAGGGACAAAATAGAAATCTGCAATTTTTTGTGAAAATGTTTTTACAAGGTTTTTTTGAGGCCTGTTCAAAATTTCGATAGTTCGGCATGACCGGGGTCACTGTTTTTGTGTCAAAAAATGAAAAAAAGAATTCTGAGCTTTTTTTGGAAAATGGTTCTAAAATGCATTTTTTTTAGGCCTGTCCAAAATGTCGCTAGTTCGGCATGATTGGAGTCATCGTTTTTAGGGACAAAATATAAATCTGCAATTTTTGGTGAAAATGGTTTTAAAATTTTTTTTTAGGCCTGTCCAGAATGTCGATAGTTCGGCATGACCCGGGGTCACTGTTTTTGTGTCACGAAAATGAGAAAAAAATATCTGCCTTTTTTTGTGAAAATGGTTCTAAAAATTTTTTTTAGGCCTGTCCAGAATGTCGCTAGTTCGGCATGACCGGGGTCACTGTTTTTGTGTAAAAAAATGAAGAAAAAAAAATCTGCCATTTTTGCTGAAAATGGTTTTTAATTTTTTTTTTAGGCCTGTCCAGAATGTCGCTTTTTCGGCATGATCGGAGTCATCGTTTTTAGGGACAAAATAGAAATCTGCAATTTTTGGTGATAATGGTTTTAAAATGTTTTTTTTTAGGCCTGTCCAGAATGTCGATAGTTCGGCATGACCGGGGTCACTGTTTTTGTGTCACGAAAATGAGAAAAAAATATCTGCAATTTTTGGTGAAAATGGTTCTAAAAATTTTTTTAGGCCTGTCCAGAATGTCGCTTTTTCGGCATGATCAGAGTCATCGTTTTTAGGGACAAAATAGAAATCTGCAATTTTTTGTGAAAATGGTTCTAAAATTTTTTTTTAGGCCTGTCCAGAATGTCGCTTTTCGGCATGATCGGAGTCATCGTTTTTAGGGACAAAATAGAAATCTGCAATTTTTTGTGAAAATGGTTTTAAAATGTTTTTTTTAGGCCTGTCCAGAATGTCGATAGTTCGGCATGACCGGGGTCACTGTATTTGTGTCAAAAAATGAAAAAAAGCATTCTGAGCTTTTTTTTGAAAATGGTTATAAAATGCTTTTTTTTAGGCCTGTCCAAAATGTCGCTAGTTCGGCATGATCGGAGTCATCGTTTTTGGTGACAAAAATAGAAATCTACAATTTTTTGTGAAAATGGTTTTAAAATGTTTTTTTTAGGCCTGTCCAGAATGTCGCTAGTTCGGCATGATCAGAGTCATCTTTTTTAGGGACAAAATAGAAATCTGCAATTTTTTGTGAAAATGGTTTTAAAATGTTTTTTTTAGACCTGTCCATAATGTCGATAGTTCGGTATGACCGGGGTCACTGTTTTTGTGTCAAAAAATGAAGGAAAAAAAATCAGCCATTTTTGGTGAAAATGGTTTTTAAATTTTTTTTTTAGGCCTGTCCAGAATGTCGCTTTTCGGCATGATCGGAGTCATCGTTTTTAGGGACAAAATAGAAATCTGCAATTTTTGGTGAAAATGGTTCTAAAATTTTTTTTTAGGCCTGTCCAGAATGTCGCTTTTTCGGCATGATCGGAGTCATCGTTTTTAGGGACAAAATAGAAATCTGCAATTTTTGTGAAAATGTTTTTAAAATGTTTTTTTAGGCCTGTCCAGAATGTCGATAGTTCGGCATGACCGGGGTCACTGTTTTTGTGTCACGAAAATAAAAATAAAATATCTGCAATTTTTTGTGAAAATGGTTCTAAAAATTTTTTTAGGCCTGTCCAGAATGTCGCTACTTCGGCATGACCGGGGTCACTGTTTTTGTGTCACGAAAATGAAGAAAAAAAATCAGCAATTTTTGGTGAAAATGGTTTTAAAATTTTTTTAGACCTGTCCAGAATGTCGCTTTTTCGGCATGATCGGAGTCATCGTTTTTAGGGACAAAATAGAAATCTGCAATTTTTGGTGAAAATGGTTTTAAAATGTTTTTTTAGGCCTGTCCAGAATGTCGATAGTTCGGCATGACCGGGGTCACTGTTTTTGTGTCACGAAAATGAGAAAAAATATCTGCAATTTTTTGTGAAAATGGTTCAAAAAAATTTTTTAGGCCTGTCCAGAATGTCGCTTTTTCGGCATGATCGGAGTCATCGTTTTTAGGGACAAAATAGAAATCTGCAATTTTTGTGAAAATGGTTCTAAATTTTTTTTTAGGCCTGTCCAGAATGTCGCTTTTTCGGCATGATCGGAGTCATCGTTTTTAGGGACAAAATAGAAATCTGCAATTTTTTGTGAAAATGGTTTTAAAATGTTTTTTTAGGCCTGTCCAGAATGTCGATAGTTCGGCATGACCGGGGTCACTGTTTTTGTGTCAAAAAATGAAAAAAAGCATTCTGAGCTTTTTTTTGAAAATGGTTCTAAAATGCTTTTTTTTAGGCCTGTCCAAAATGTCGCTAGTTCGGCATGATCGGAGTCATCGTTTTTAGGGACAAAATAGAAATCTGCAATTTTTGTGAAAATGGTTCTAAAATTTTTTTTAGGCCTGTCCAGAATGTCGCTTTTCGGCATGATCGGAGTCATCGTTTTTAGGGACAAAATAGAAATCTGCAATTTTTTGTGAAAATGGTTTTAAAATGTTTTTTTAGGCCTGTCCAGAATGTCGATAGTTCGGCATGACCGGGGTCACTGTTTTTGTGTCAAAAAATGAAAAAAAGCATTCTGAGCTTTTTTTTTGAAAATGGTTCTAAAATGCTTTTTTTTTAGGCCTGTCCAAAATGTCGCTAGTTCGGCATGATCGGAGTCATCGTTTTTGGTGACAAAAATAGAAATCTACAATTTTTTGTGAAAATGGTTTTAAAATGTTTTTTTTAGGCCTGTCCAGAATGTCGCTAGTTCGGCATGATCGGAGTCATCTTTTTTAGGGACAAAATAGAAATCTGCAATTTTTTGTGAAAATGGTTTTAAAATGTTTTTTTTAGACCTGTCCATAATGTCGATAGTTCGGTATGACCGGGGTCACTGTTTTTGTGTCAAAAATGAAGAAAAAAAATCAGCCATTTTTGGTGAAAATGGTTTTGAAAATTTTTTTTTAGGCCTGTCCAGAATGTCGCTTTTCGGCATGATCGGAGTCATCGTTTTTAGGGACAAAATAGAAATCTGCAATTTTTGGTGAAAATGGTTCTAAAAATTTTTTTTAGGCCTGTCCAGAATGTCGCTTTTTCGGCATGATCGGAGTCATCGTTTTTAGGGACAAAATAGAAATCTGCAATTTTTGGTGAAAATGGTTTTAAAATGTTTTTTTAGGCCTGTCCAGAATGTCGATAGTTCGGCATGACCGGGGTCACTGTTTTTGTGTCACGAAAATGAGAAAAAAATATCTGCAATTTTTTGTGAAAATGGTTCAAAAACATTTTTTAGGCCTGTCCAGAATGTCGCTTTTTCGGCATGATCGGAGTCATCGTTTTTAGGGACAAAATAGAAATCTGCAATTTTTTGTGAAAATGGTTTTAAAATGTTTTTTTAGGCCTGTCCAGAATGTCGATAGTTCGGTATGACCGGGGTCACTGTTTTTGTGTAAAATAATGAAGAAAAAAAATCTGCCATTTTTGGTGAAAATGGTTTTAAAATGTTTTTTTTAGGCCTGTCCAGAATGTCGATAGTTCGGCATGACCGGGGTCACTGTTTTTGTGTCAAAAAATGAAAAAAAGCATTCTGAGCTTTTTTTTGAAAATGGTTCTAAAATGCTTTTTTTAGGCCTGTCCAGAATGTCGCTAGTTCGGCATGATCGGAGTCATCGTTTTTAGGGACAAAATAGAAATCTGCAATTTTTTGTGAAAATGTTTTTAAAATGTTTTTTTTAGGCCTGTCCAGAATGTCGATAGTTCGGCATGACCGGGGTCACTGTTTTTGTGTCACGAAAATAAAAATAAAATATCTGCAATTTTTGTGAAAATGGTTCTAAAAATTTTTTTAGGCCTGTCCAGAATGTCGCTAGTTCGGCATGATCGGAGTCATCGTTTTTGGTGACAAAATAGAAATCTACAATTTTTGTGAAAATGGTTTTAAAATGTTTTTTTTTTAGGCCTGTCCAGAATGTCGCTAGTTCGGCATGACCGGGGTCACTGTTTTTGTGTCACGAAAATGAAGAAAAAAAAATCAGCAATTTTTGGTGAAAATGGTTTTAAAAAAATTTTTTTAGACCTGTCCAGAATGTCGCTTTTTCGGCATGATCGGAGTCATCGTTTTTAGGGACAAAATAGAAATCTGCAATTTTTTGTGAAAATGGTTTTAAAATGTTTTTTTTAGGCCTGTCCATAATGTCGATAGTTCGGTATGACCGGGGTCACTGTTTTTGTGTAAAATAATGAAGAAAAAAAAATCAGCCATTTTTGGTGAAAATGGTTTTAAAATGTTTTTTTTTAGGCCTGTCCAGAATGTCGATAGTTCGGCATGACCGGGGTCACTGTTTTTGTGTCAAAAAATGAAAAAAGCATTCTGAGCTTTTTTTTGAAAATGGTTCTAAAATGCTTTTTTTAGGCCTGTCCAGAATGTCGCTAGTTCGGCATGATCGGAGTCATCTTTTTTAGGGACAAAATAGAAATCTGCAATTTTTTGTGAAAATGGTTTTAAAATGTTTTTTTTAGACCTGTCCATAATGTCGATAGTTCGGTATGACCGGGGTCACTGTTTTTGTGTCAAAAATAGAAGAAAAAAAAATCAGCCATTTTTGGTGAAAATGGTTTTAAAAATTTTTTAGGCCTGTCCAGAATGTCGCTTTTTCGGCATGATCGGAGTCATCGTTTTTAGGGACAAAATAGAAATCTGCAATTTTTGGTGAAAATGGTTCTAAAATTTTTTTTTAGGCCTGTCCAGAATGTCGCTTTTTCGGCATGATCGGAGTCATCGTTTTTAGGGACAAAATAGAAATCTGCAATTTTTTGTGAAAATGTTTTTAAAATGTTTTTTTTAGGCCTGTCCAGAATGTCGATAGTTCGGCATGACCGGGGTCACTGTTTTTGTGTCACGAAAATAAAAATAAAATATCTGCAATTTTTTGTGAAAATGGTTCTAAAAAATTTTTTTAGGCCTGTCCAAAATGTCGCTAGTTCGGCATGATCGGAGTCATCGTTTTTAGGGACAAAATAGAAATCTGCAATTTTTTGTGAAAATGTTTTTACAAGGTTTTTTTGAGGCCTGTCCTGAATGTCGATAGTTCGGTATGACCGGGGTCACTGTTTTTGTGTCACGAAAATGAAAAAAAAATATCAGCAATTTTTTGTGAAAATGGTTCAAAAAATTTTTTTTAGGCCTGTCCAGAATGACGCTTTTTCGGCATGATCGGAGTCAACGTTTTTAGGGACAAAATAGAAATCTGCAATTTTTTGTGAAAAACGTTTTAAAATGTTTTTTTAGGCCTGTCCAGAATTTCGATAGTTCGGCATGACCGGGGTCACTGTTTTGTGTCAAAAATGAAAAAAGAATTCTGAGCTTTTTTTGTGAAAATGGTTCTAAAATTTTTTTAGGCCTGTCCAGAATGTCGCTTTTTCGGCATGATCGGAGTCATCGTTTTTAGGGACAAAATAGAAATCTGCAATTTTTGTGAAAATGGTTTTAAAATGTTTTTTTAGGCCTGTCCAGAATGTCGATAGTTCGGCATGACCGGGGGTCACTGTTTTTGTGTCACAAAAATGAAAAAAAGCATTCTGAGCTTTTTTTTGAAAATGGTTCTAAAATGCATTTTTTTAGGCCTGTCCAAAATGTCGCTAGTTCGGCATGATCGGAGTCATCGTTTTTGGTGACAAAAATAGAAATCTACAATTTTTTGTGAAAATGGTTTTAAAATGGTTTTTTTAGGCCTGTCCAGAATGTCGCTAGTTCGGCATGATCGGAGTCATCTTTTTAGGGACAAAATAGAAATCTGCAATTTTTGTGAAAATGGTTTTAAAATGTTTTTTTAGACCTGTCCATAATGTCGATAGTTCGGTATGACCGGGGTCACTGTTTTTGTGTCAAAAAATGAAGAAAAAAAAATCAGCCATTTTTGGTGAAAATGGTTTTGAACATTTTTTTTTAGGCCTGTCCAGAATGTCGCTTTTCGGCATGATCGGAGTCATCGTTTTTAGGGACAAAATAGAAATCTGCAATTTTTGGTGAAAATGGTTCTAAAAATTTTTTTTAGGCCTGTCCAGAATGTCGCTTTTTCGGCATGATCGGAGTCATCGTTTTTAGGGACAAAATAGAAATCTGCAATTTTTTGTGAAAATGTTTTTAAAATGTTTTTTTTAGGCCTGTCCAGAATGTCGATAGTTCGGCATGACCGGGGTCACTGTTTTTGTGTCACGAAAATGAAGAAAAAAAAATCTGCAATTTTTGGTGAAAATGGTTTTAAAAAATTTTTTTAGACCTGTCCAGAATGTCGCTTTTTCGGCATGATCGGAGTCATCGTTTTTAGGGACAAAATAGAAATCTGCAATTTTTTGTGAAAATGGTTTTAAAATGTTTTTTTTAGGCCTGTCCAGAATGTCGATAGTTCGGCATGACCGGGGTCACTGTTTTTGTGTCACGAAAATGAGAAAAAAATATCTGCAATTTTTTGTGAAAATGGTTCAAAAATTTTTTTTAGGCCTGTCCAGAATGTTGCTTTTTCGGCATGATCGGAGTCATCGTTTTTAGGGACAAAATAGAAATCTGCAATTTTTGTGAAAATGGTTTAAAAATGTTTTTTTTAGGCCTGTCCAGAATGTCGATAGTTCGGTCACTGTTTTTGTGTAAAATAATGAAGAAAAAAATCAGCAATTTTTGGTGAAAATGGTTTTAAAATTTTTTTTTTAGGCCTGTCCAGAATGTCGATAGTTCGGCATGACCGGGGTCACTGTTTTTGTGTCAAAAAATGAAAAAAACATTCTGAGCTTTTTTTTTGAAAATGGTTCTAAAATGCTTTTTTTTAGGCCTGTCCAGAATGTCGCTAGTTCGGCATGATCGGAGTCATCTTTTTAGGGACAAAATAGAAATCTGCAATTTTTGTGAAAATGGTTTTAAAATGTTTTTTTAGACCTGTCCATAATGTCGATAGTTCGGTATGACCGGGGTCACTGTTTTTGTGTCAAAAAATTAAGAAAAAAAATCAGCCATTTTTGGTGAAAATGGTTTTTAAATTTTTTTTTTAGGCCTGTCCAGAATGTCGCTTTCGGCATGATCGGAGTCATCGTTTTTAGGGACAAAATAGAAATCTGCAATTTTTGGTGAAAATGGTTCTAAAATTTTTTTTGGCCTGTCCAGAATGTCGCTTTTTCGGCATGATCGGAGTCATCGTTTTTAGGGACAAAATAGAAATCTGCAATTTTTGTGAAAATGTTTTTAAAATGTTTTTTTAGGCCTGTCCAGAATGTCGATAGTTCGGCATGACCGGGGTCACTGTTTTTGTGTCACGAAAATAAAAATAAAATATCTGCAATTTTTTGTGAAAATGGTTCTAAAAAATTTTTTTAGGCCTGTCCAGAATGTCGATAGTTCGGCATGACCGGGGTCACTGTTTTTGTGTCACGAAAATAAAAATAAAATATCTGCAATTTTTTGTGAAAATGGTTCTAAAAATTTTTTTTAGGCCTGTCCAAAATGTCGCTAGTTCGGCATGATCGGAGTCATCGTTTTTAGGGACAAAATAGAAATCTGCAATTTTTTGTGAAAATGTTTTTACAAGGTTTTTTTGAGGCCTGTCCTGAATGTCGATAGTTCGGTATGACCGGGGTCACTGTTTTTGTGTCACGAAAATGAAAAAAAAATATCTGCAATTTTTTGTGAAAATGGTTCAAAAAAATTTTTTTAGGCCTGTCCAGAATGACGCTTTTTCGGCATGATCGGAGTCAACGTTTTTAGGGACAAAATAGAAATCTGCAATTTTTGTGAAAAACGTTTTAAAATGTTTTTTTAGGCCTGTCCAGAATGTCGATAGTTCGGCATGACCGGGGGTCACTGTTTTTGTGTCAAAAAATGAAAAAAGAATTCTGAGCTTTTTTTGGAAAATGGTTCTAAAATGCATTTTTTTAGGCCTGTCCAGAATGTCGCTAGTTCGGCATGATCGGAGTCATCGTTTTTAGGGACAAAATAGAAATCTGCAATTTTTTGTGAAAATGGTTTTAAAATGTTTTTTTTAGGCCTGTCCAGAATGTCGATAGTTCGGCATGACCGGGGTCACTGTTTTTGTGTCAAAAATGAAAAAAGCATTCTGAGCTTTTTTTTGAAAATGGTTCTAAAATGCTTTTTTTTTAGGCCTGTCCAGAATGTCGCTAGTTCGGCATGATCGGAGTCATCGTTTTTAGGGACAAAATAGAAATCTGCAATTTTTTGTGAAAATGGTTCTAAAATTTTTTTAGGCCTGTCCAGAATGTCGCTTTTCGGCATGATCGGAGTCATCGTTTTTAGGGACAAAATAGAAATCTGCAATTTTTGTGAAAATGGTTTTAAAATGTTTTTTTTAGGCCTGTCCAGAATGTCGATAGTTCGGCATGACCGGGGTCACTGTTTTTGTGTCAAAAAATGAAAAAAAGCATTCTGAGCTTTTTTTTGAAAATGGTTCTAAAATGCATTTTTTTTAGGCCTGTCCAAAATGTCGCTAGTTCGGCATGATCGGAGTCATCGTTTTTGGTGACAAAAATAGAAATCTACAATTTTTTGTGAAAATGGTTTTAAAATGTTTTTTTTTAGGCCTGTCCAGAATGTCGCTAGTTCGGCATGATCGGAGTCATCTTTTTAGGGACAAAATAGAAATCTGCAATTTTTTGTGAAAATGGTTTTAAAATGTTTTTTTTAGACCTGTCCATAATGTCGATAGTTCGGTATGACCGGGGTCACTGTTTTTGTGTCAAAAAATGAAGAAAAAAAAATCAGCCATTTTTGGTGAAAATGGTTTTGAAAATTTTTTTTTAGGCCTGTCCAGAATGTCGCTTTTCGGCATGATCGGAGTCATCGTTTTTAGGGACAAAATAGAAATCTGCAATTTTTGGTGAAAATGGTTCTAAAAATTTTTTTAGGCCTGTCCAGAATGTCGCTTTTTCGGCATGATCGGAGTCATCGTTTTAGGGACAAAATAGAAATCTGCAATTTTTTGTGAAAATGTTTTTAAAATGTTTTTTTTAGGCCTGTCCAGAATGTCGATAGTTCGGCATGACCGGGGTCACTGTTTTTGTGTCACGAAAATGAAGAAAAAAAATCTGCAATTTTTGGTGAAAATGGTTTTAAAAATTTTTTAGGCCTGTCCAGAATGTCGCTTTTTCGGCATGATCGGTTTTTAGGGACAAAATAGAAATCTGCAATTTTTGGTGAAAATGGTTTTAAAATGTTTTTTTAGGCCTGTCCAGAATGTCGATAGTTCGGCATGACCGGGGTCACTGTTTTTGTGTCACGAAAATGAGAAAAAATATCTGCAATTTTTTGTGAAAATGGTTCAAAAATTTTTTTTTAGGCCTGTCCAGAATGTCGCTTTTTCGGCATGATCGGAGTCATCGTTTTTAGGGACAAAATAGAAATCTGCAATTTTTGTGAAAATGGTTTAAAAATGTTTTTTTAGGCCTGTCCATAATGTCGATAGTTCGGTCACTGTTTTTGTGTAAAATAATGAAGAAAAAAAAATCAGCCATTTTTGGTGAAAATGGTTTTAAAATGTTTTTTTTTAGGCCTGTCCAGAATGTCGATAGTTCGGCATGACCGGGGTCACTGTTTTTGTGTCAAAAAATGAAAAAAAGCATTCTGAGCATTTTTTTTTGAAAATGGTTCTAAAATGCTTTTTTTTAGGCCTGTCCAGAATGTCGCTAGTTCGGCATGATCGGAGTCATCTTTTTTAGGGACAAAATAGAAATCTGCAATTTTTTGTGAAAAACGTTTTAAAATGTTTTTTTTTAGGCCTGTCCAGAATGTCGATAGTTCGGCATGACCGGGGTCACTGTTTTTGTGTCACGAAAATAAAAATAAAATATCTGCAATTTTTTGTGAAAATGGTTCTAAAAATTTTTTTAGGCCTGTCCAAAATGTCGCTAGTTCGGCATGATCGGAGTCATCGTTTTTAGGGACAAAATAGAAATCTGCAATTTTTTGTGAAAATGTTTTTACAAGGTTTTTTTGAGGCCTGTCCTGAATGTCGATAGTTCGGTATGACCGGGGTCACTGTTTTTGTGTCACGAAAATGAAAAAAAAATATCTGCAATTTTTTGTGAAAATGGTTCAAAAAATTTTTTAGGCCTGTCCAGAATGACGCTTTTTCGGCATGATCGGAGTCAACGTTTTTAGGGACAAAATAGAAATCTGCAATTTTTTGTGAAAAACGTTTTAAAATGTTTTTTTTTAGGCCTGTCCAGAATGTCGATAGTTCGGCATGACCGGGGTCACTGTTTTTGTGTCAAAAAATGAAAAAAAGAATTCTGAGCTTTTTTTTGGAAAATGGTTCTAAAATGCATTTTTTTTAGGCCTGTCCAAAATGTCGCTAGTTCGGCATGATCGGAGTCATCGTTTTTGGTGACAAAATAGAAATCTGCAATTTTTTGTGAAAATGGTTTTAAAATGTTTTTTTTAGGCCTGTCCAGAATGTCGATAGTTCGGCATGACCGGGGGTCACTGTTTTTGTGTCACGAAAATGAGAAAAAAATATCTGCCTTTTTTGTGAAAATGGTTTTAAAAATTTTTTTAGACCTGTCCAGAATGTCGCTAGTTCGGCATGACCGGGGTCACTGTTTTTGTGTCAAAAATGAAGAAAAAAAATCAGCCATTTTTGCTGAAAATGGTTTTAAATTTTTTTTTTAGGCCTGTCCAGAATGTCGCTTTTTCGGCATGATCGGAGTCATCGTTTTTAGGGACAAAATAGAAATCTGCAATTTTTGGTGAAAATGGTTTTAAAATGTTTTTTTTTAGGCCTGTCCAGAATGTCGATAGTTCGGCATGACCGGGGTCACTGTTTTTGTGTCACGAAAATGAGAAAAAAATATCTGCAATTTTTTGTGAAAATGGTTCTAAAAATTTTTTTAGGCCTGTCCAGAATGTCGCTTTTTCGGCATGATCGGAGTCATCGTTTTTAGGGACAAAATAGAAATCTGCAATTTTTTGTGAAAATGGTTCTAAAATTTTTTTAGGCCTGTCCAGAATGTCGCTTGTTCGGCATGATCGGAGTCATCGTTTTTGGTGACAAAAATAGAAATCTACAATTTTTGTGAAAATGGTTTTAAAATGTTTTTTTAGGCCTGTCCAGAATGTCGCTAGTTCGGCATGATCGGAGTCATCGTTTTTAGGGACAAAATAGAAATCTGCAATTTTTGTGAAAATGGTTTTAAAATGTTTTTTTAGGCCTGTCCATAATGTCGATAGTTCGGTATGACCGGGGTCACTGTTTTTGTGTCAAAAAATGAAGAAAAAAAAATCAGCCATTTTTGGTGAAAATGGTTTTTAAAAAAATTTTTTAGGCCTGTCCAGAATGTCGCTTTTCGGCATGATCGGAGTCATCGTTTTTAGGGACAAAATAGAAATCTGCAATTTTTTGTGAAAATGGATTTAAAATGTTTTTTTTAGGCCTGTCCAGAATGTCGATAGTTCGGCATGACCGGGGTCACTGTTTTTGTGTCACGAAAAAAAAAAAATATCTGCAATTTTTTGTGAAAATGGTTCTAAAAAATTTTTTTAGGCCTGTCCAAAATGTCGCTAGTTCGGCATGATCGGAGTCATCGTTTTTGGTGACAAAAATAGAAATCTACAATTTTTTGTGAAAATGGTTTTAAAATGTTTTTTTTTTAGGCCTGTCCAGAATGTCGCTAGTTCGGCATGACCGGGGTCACTGTTTTTGTGTCACGAAAATGAGAAAAAAATATCTGCAATTTTTTGTGAAAATGGTTCAAAAAAATTTTTTTAGGCCTATCCAGAATGTTGCTTTTTCGGCATGATCGGAGTCATCGTTTTTAGGGACAAAATAGAAATCTGCAATTTTTGGTGAAAATGGTTTTAAAATGTTTTTTTTAGGCCTGTCCAGAATGTCGATAGTTCGGCATGACCGGGGTCACTGTTTTTGTGTCACGAAAAAAAGAAAAAAATATCTGCAATTTTTTGTGAAAATGGTTCTACATTTTTTTTTTAGGCCTGTCCAGAATGTCGATAGTTCGGCATGACCGGGGTCACTGTTTTTGTGTCAAAAAATGAAAAAAAGAATTCTGAGCTTTTTTTTGGAAAATGGTTCTAAAATGCATTTTTTTAGGCCTGTCCAAAATGTCGCTAGTTCGGCATGATCGGAGTCATCGTTTTTGGTGACAAAATAGAAATCTGCAATTTTTTGTGAAAATGGTTTTAAAATGTTTTTTTAGGCCTGTCCAGAATTTTCGATAGTTGGCATGACCGGGGGTCACTGTTTTTGTGTCACGAAAATGAGAAAAAATATCTGCCTTTTTTGTGAAAATGGTTCTAAAAATTTTTTAGACCTGTCCAGAATGTCGCTAGTTCGGCATGACCGGGGTCACTGTTTTTGTGTCAAAAATGAAGAAAAAAATCAGCAATTTTTGCTGAAAATGGTTTTTAAATTTTTTTTAGGCCTGTCCAGAATGTCGCTTTTTCAGCATGATCGGAGTCATCGTTTTTAGGGACAAAATAGAAATCTGCAATTTTTGGTGAAAATGGTTTTAAAATGTTTTTTTTAGGCCTGTCCAGAATGTCGATAGTTCGGCATGACCGGGGTCACTGTTTTTGTGTCACGAAAAATAAAAAAAAATATCTGCAATTTTTGTGAAAATGGTTCTAAAAATTTTTTAGGCCTGTCCAGAATGTCGCTTTTTCGGCATGATCGGAGTCATCGTTTTTAGGGACAAAATAGAAATCTGCAATTTTTTGTGAAAATGGTTCTAAAAATTTTTTTTAGGCCTGTCCAGAATGTCGCTTTTTCGGCATGATCGGAGTCATCGTTTTTGGTGACAAAAATAGAAATCTACAATTTTTGTGAAAATGGTTTTAAAATGTTTTTTTTTAGGCCTGTCCAGAATGTCGCTAGTTCGGCATGATCGGAGTCATCTTTTTTAGGGACAAAATAGAAATCTGCAATTTTTTGTGAAAATGGTTTTAAAATGTTTTTTTTAGGCCTGTCCATAATGTCGATAGTTCGGTATGACCGGGGTCACTGTTTTTGTGTCAAAAAATGAAGAAAAAAAAATCAGCCATTTTTGGTGAAAATGGTTTTTAAAAAAAATTTTGGCCTGTCCAGAATGTCGCTTTTCGGCATGATCGGAGTCATCGTTTTTAGGGACAAAATAGAAATCTGCAATTTTTGTGAAAATGGTTTTAAAATGTTTTTTTAGGCCTGTCCAGAATGTCGATAGTTCGGCATGACCGGGGTCACTGTTTTTGTGTCACGAAAAATGAAAAAAAATATCTGCAATTTTTTGTGAAAATGGTTCTAAAAATTTTTTTAGGCCTGTCCAGAATGTCGCTTAGTTCGGCATGATCGGAGTCATCGTTTTTGGTGACAAAATAGAAATCTGCAATTTTTTGTGAAAATGGTTTTAAAATGTTTTTTTAGGCCTGTCCAGAATGTCGCTAGTTCGGCATGACCGGGGTCACTGTTTTTGTGTCACGAAAATGAGAAAAAAATATCTGCAATTTTTTGTGAAAATGGTTCAAAAATTTTTTTTAGGCCTGTCCAGAATGTCGCTTTTTCGGCATGATCGGAGTCATCGTTTTTAGGGACAAAATAGAAATCTGCAATTTTTGTGAAAATGGTTTTAAAATGTTTTTTTAGGCCTGTCCAGAATGTCGATAGTTCGGTATGACCGGGGTCACTGTTTTTGTGTCAAAAAATGAAGAAAAAAAATCAGCCATTTTTGGTGAAAATGGTTTTAAAAGGTTTTTTTAGGCCTGTCCTGAATGTCGATAGTTCGGCATGACCGGGGTCACTGTTTTTGTGTCACGAAAATGAAAAAAATATCTGCAATTTTTTGTGAAAATGGTTCAAAAAATTTTTTAGGCCTGTCCAGAATGACGCTTTTTCGGCATGATCGGAGTCATCGTTTTTAGGGACAAAATAGAAATCTGCAATTTTTTGTGAAAAACGTTTTAAAATGTTTTTTTTTAGGCCTGTCCAGAATGTCGATAGTTCGGCATGACCGGGGTCACTGTTTTTGTGTCACGAAAATGAGAAAAAAATATCTGCCTTTTTTTGTGAAAATGGTTCTAAAAATTTTTTTTAGGCCTGTCCAGAATGTCGCTTTTTCGGCATGACCGGGGTCACTGTTTTTGTGTAAAAAAATGAAGAAAAAAAAATCAGCCATTTTTGCTGAAAATGGTTTTTAAAATTTTTTTTAGGCCTGTCCAGAATGTCGCTTTTTCGGCATGATCGGAGTCATCGTTTTTAGGGACAAAATAGAAATCTGCAATTTTTTGTGAAAATGGTTTTAAAATGTTTTTTTTAGGCCTGTCCAGAATGTCGATAGTTCGGCATGACCGGGGTCACTGTTTTTGTGTCACGAAAATGAGAAAAAAATATCTGCAATTTTTTGTGAAAATGGTTCTAAATTTTTTTTTTGGCCTGTCCAGAATGTCGCTTTTTGGGCATGATCGGAGTCATCGTTTTTAGGGACAAAATAGAAATCTGCAATTTTTTGTGAAAATGGTTTTAAAATGTTTTTTTAGGCATGTCCAGAATGTCGATAGGTCGGTATGACCGGGGTCACTGTTTTTGTGTCAAAAAATGAAAAAAAGAATTCTGAGCTTTTTTTTTGAAAATGGTTCTAAAATGCTTTTTTTTTAGGCCTGTCCAAAATGTCGCTAGTTCGGCATGATCGGAGTCATCGTTTTTGGTGACAAAAATAGAAATCTACAATTTTTGTGAAAATGGTTTTAAAATGTTTTTTTAGGCCTGTCCAGAATGTCGATAGTTCGGCATGACCGGGGTCACTGTTTTTGTGTCACGAAAATGAGAAAAAAATATCTGCAATTTTTGGTGAAAATGGTTCTAAAAAATTTTTTTAGGTCTGTCCAGAATGTCGCTTTTTCGGCATGATCGGAGTCATCGTTTTTAGGGACAAAATAGAAATCTGCAATTTTTTGTGAAAATGGTTTTAAAATGTTTTTTTAGGCCTGTCCAGAATGTCGATAGTTCGGCATGACCGGGGTCACTGTTTTTGTGTCACGAAAATGAAAAAAAAATATCTGCAATTTTTTGTGAAAATGGTTCTACATTTTTTTTTTTGGCCTGTCCAGAATGTCGCTTTTTGGGCATGATCGGAGTCATCGTTTTTAGGGACAAAATAGAAATCTGCAATTTTTGTGAAAATGGTTTTAAAATGTTTTTTAGGCATGTCCAGAATGTCGATAGGTCGGTATGACCGGGGTCACTGTATTTGTGTCAAAAAATGAAAAAAAGAATTCTGAGCTTTTTTTTTGAAAATGGTTCTAAAATGCTTTTTTTTTAGGCCTGTCCAAAATGTCGCTAGTTCGGCATGATCGGAGTCATCGTTTTTGGTGACAAAAATAGAAATATACAATTTTTGTGAAAATGGTTTTAAAATGTTTTTTTAGGCCTGTCCAGAATGTCGATAGTTCGGCATGACCGGGGTCACTGTTTTTGTGTCACGAAAATGAGAAAAAAATATCTGCAATTTTTGGTGAAAATGGTTCTAAAAATTTTTTTTAGGTCTGTCCAGAATGTCGCTTTTTCGGCATGATCGGAGTCATCGTTTTTAGGGACAAAATAGAAATCTGCAATTTTTTGTGAAAATGGTTTTAAAATGTTTTTTTAGGCCTGTCCAGAATGTCGATAGTTCGGCATGACCGGGGTCACTGTTTTTGTGTCACGAAAATGAAAAAAAATATCTGCAATTTTTGTGAAAATGGTTCTACATTTTTTTTTGGCCTGTCCAGAATGTCGCTGGGCATGATCGGAGTCATCGTTTTTAGGGACAAAATAGAAATCTGCAATTTTTTGTGAAAATGGTTTTAAAATGTTTTTTTAGGCATGTCCAGAATGTCGATAGTTCGGTATGACCGGGGTCACTGTTTTTGTGTCAAAAAATGAAAAAAAGAATTCTGAGCTTTTTTTTTGAAAATGGTTCTAAAATGCTTTTTTTTAGGCCTGTCCAAAATGTCGCTAGTTCGGCATGATCGGAGTCATCGTTTTTGGTGACAAAAATAGAAATCTACAATTTTTTGTGAAAATGGTTTTAAAATGTTTTTTTAGGCCTGTCCAGAATGTCGATAGTTCGGCATGACCGGGGTCACTGTTTTTGTGTCACGAAAATGAGAAAAAAATATCTGCAATTTTTTGTGAAAATGGTTCTAAAAATTTTTTAGGTCTGTCCAGAATGTCGCTTTTTCGGCATGATCGGAGTCATCGTTTTTAGGGACAAAATAGAAATCTGCAATTTTTGTGAAAATGGTTTTAAAATGTTTTTTAGGCCTGTCCAGAATGTCGATAGTTCGGCATGACCGGGGTCACTGTTTTTGTGTCAAAAAATGAAAAAAATAATTCTGAGCTTTTTTTGAAAATGGTTCTAAAATGCTTTTTTTTTAGGCCTGTCCAAAATGTCGCTTTTCGGCATGATCGGAGTCATCGTTTTTAGGGACAAAATAGAAATCTGCAATTTTTTGTGAAAATGGTTTTAAAATGTTTTTTTTAGGCCTGTCCAGAATGTCGATAGTTCGGCATGACCGGGGTCACTGTTTTTGTGTCAAAAAATGAAAAAAGAATTCTGAGCTTTTTTTTGAAAATGGTTCTAAAATGCTTTTTTTTAGGCCTGTCCAAAATGTCGCTAGTTCGGCATGATCGGAGTATTCGTTTTTGGTGACAAAAATAGAAATCTACAATTTTTAGTGAAAATGGTTTTAAAATGTTTTTTTAGGCCTGTCCAGAATGTCGCTAGTTCGGCATGACCGGGGTCACTGTTTTTGTGTCACGAAAATGAAGAAAAAAAAATCAGCAATTTTTGGTGAAAATGGTTTTAAAAATTTTTTTAGACCTGTCCAGAATGTCGCTTTTTCTGCATGATCGGAGTCATCGTTTTTAGGGACAAAATAGAAATCTGCAATTTTTTGTGAAAATGGTTTTAAAATGTTTTTTTAGGCATGTCCAGAATGTCTATAGTTCGGTATGACCGGGGTCACTGTTTTTGTGTCAAAAAATGAAGAAAAAAAATCAGCCTTTTTTGGTGAAAATGGTTTTAAATTTTTTTTTTAGGCCTGTCCAGAATGACGATAGTTCGGCATGACCGGGGTCACTGTTTTTGTGTCAAAAAATGAAAAAAGAATTCTGAGCTTTTTTTTGAAAATGGTTCTAAAATGCTTTTTTTTTAGGCCTGTCCAAAATGTCGCTAGTTCGGCATGATCGGAGTCATCGTTTTTAGGGACAAAATAGATATCTGCAATTTTTTGTGAAAATGGTTTTAAAATGTTTTTTTAGGCCTGTCCAGAATGTCGATAGTTCGGCATGACCGGGGTCACTGTTTTTGTGTCACGAAAATGAAAAAAAAATATCTGCAATTTTTTGTGAAAATGGTTCTAAAAATTTTTTTAGGCCTGTCCAGAATGTCGATAGTTCGGCATGACCGGGGTCACTGTTTTTGTGTCAAAAAATGAAAAAAGAATTCTGAGCTTTTTTGAAAATGGTTCTAAAATGCTTTTTTTTTAGGCCTGTCCAAAATGTCGCTTTTTCGGCATGATCGGAGTCATCGTTTTTAGGGACAAAATAGAAATCTGCAATTTTTTGTGAAAATGGTTTTAAAATGTTTTTTTTAGGCCTGTCCAGAATGTTGATAGTTCGGCATGACCGGGGTCACTGTTTTTGTGTAAAAAAATGAAAAAAAGAATTCTGAGCTTTTTTTTTGAAAATGGTTCTAAAATGCTTTTTTTTTAGGCCTGTCCAAAATGTCGCTAGTTCGGCATGATCGGAGTATTCGTTTTTGGTGACAAAAATAGAAATCTACAATTTTTAGTGAAAATGGTTTTAAAATGTTTTTTTTAGGCCTGTCCAGAATGTCGCTAGTTTGGCATGACCGGGGTCACTGTTTTTGTGTCACGAAAATGAAGAAAAAAAAATCAGCAATTTTTGGTGAAAATGGTTTTAAAAATTTTTTTAGACCTGTCCAGAATGTCGCTTTTTCAGCATGATTGGAGTCATCGTTTTTAGGGACAAAATAGAAATCTGCAATTTTTTGTGAAAATGGTTTTAAAATGTTTTTTTAGGCATGTCCAGAATGTCGATAGTTCGGTATGACCGGGGTCACTGTTTTTGTGTCAAAAAATGAAGAAAAAAAATCTGCCATTTTTGGTGAAAATGGTTTTAAATTTTTTTTTTAGGCCTGTCCAGAATGACGATAGTTCGGCATGACCGGGGTCACTGTTTTTGTGTCAAAAAATGAAAAAAAGAATTCTGAGCTTTTTTTTTGAAAATGGTTCTAAAATGCTTTTTTTTTAGGCCTGTCCAAAATGTCGCTAGTTCGGCATGATCGGAGTCATCGTTTTTGGTGACAAAAATAGAAATCTACAATTTTTTGTGAAAATGGTTTTAAAATGTTTTTTTTAGGCCTGTCCAGAATGTCGATAGTTCGGCATGACCGGGGTCACTGTTTTTGTGTCACGAAAATGAGAAAAAAATATCTGTAATTTTTTGTGAAAATGGTTTTTAAATTTTTTTTTAGGCCTGTCCAGAATGACGATAGTTCGGCATGACCGGGGTCACTGTTTTTGTGTCACGAAAATGAGAAAAAAAATCTGCAATTTTTTGTGAAAATGGTTCTAAAATTTTTTTTAGGCCTGTCCAGAATGTCGCTTTTTCGGCATGATCGGAGTCATCGTTTTTAGGGACAAAATAGAAATCTGCAATTTTTTGTGAAAATGGTTTTAAAATGTTTTTTTAGGCCTGTCCAGAATGTCGATAGTTCGGCATGACCGGGGTCACTGTTTTTGTGTCACGAAAATGAAATAAAAATATCTGCAATTTTTTGTGAAAATGGTTCAAAAAAATTCTTTTAGGCCTGTCCAGAATGTCGATAGTTCGGCATGATCGGAGTCATCGTTTTTGGTGACAAAAATAGAAATCTACAATTTTTTGTGTCAATCACTGTTTTTGTGTCAAAAAATGAAAAAAAGAATTCTGAGCTTTTTTTTTGAAAATGGTTCTAAAATGCTTTTTTTTAGGCCTGTCCAAAATGTCGCTAGTTCGGCATGATCGGAGTCATCGTTTTTGGTGACAAAAATAGAAATCTGCAATTTTTGTGAAAATGGTTTTAAAATGTTTTTTTAGGCCTGTCCAGAATGTCGATAGTTCGGCATGACCGGGGTCACTGTTTTTGTGTCAAAAAATGAAAAAAATAATTCTGAGGTTTTTTTGAAAATGGTTCTAAAATGCTTTTTTTTAGGCCTGTCCAAAATGTCGCTAGTTCGGCATGATCGGAGTATTCGTTTTTGGTGACAAAAATAGAAATCTACAATTTTTAGTGAAAATGGTTTTAAAATGTTTTTTTTAGGCCTGTCCAGAATGACGATAGTTCGGCATGACCGGGGTCACTGTTTTTGTGTCACGAAAATGAAGAAAAAAAAATCAGCAATTTTTGGTGAAAATGGTTTTAAAAATTTTTTTAGACCTGTCCAGAATGTCGCTTTTTCAGCATGATCGGAGTCATCGTTTTTAGGGACAAAATAGAAATCTGCAATTTTTGGTGAAAATGGTTTTAAAATGTTTTTTTTAGGCCTGTCCAGAATGTCGCTAGTTCGGCATGACCGGGGTCACTGTTTTTGTGTCACGAAAATGAAGAAAAAAAATCAGCAATTTTTGGTGAAAATGGTTTTAAAAATTTTTTAGGCCTGTCCAGAATGTCGCTTTTTCAGCATGATCGGAGTCATCGTTTTTAGGGACAAAATAGAAATCTGCAATTTTTGGTGAAAATGTTTTTAAAATGTTTTTTTTAGGCCTGTCCAGAATGTCGCTAGTTTGGCATGACCGGGGTCATTGTTTTTGTGTCAAAAAATGAAGAAAAAAAATCAGCCATTTTTGGTGAAAATGGTTTTTAAAATTTTTTTAGACCTGTCCAGAATGTCGCTTTTTCGGCATGATCGGAGTCATCGTTTTTAGGGACAAAATAGAAATCTGCAATTTTTGGTGAAAATGGTTTTAAAATGTTTTTTTTAGGTCTGTCCAGAATGTCGATAGTTCGGCATGACCGGGGTCACTGTTTTTGTGTCAAAAAATGAAAAAAAGAATTCTGAGCTTTTTTTGAAAATGGTTCTAAAATGCTTTTTTTTAGGCCTGTCCAAAATGTCGCTTTTCGGCATGATCGGAGTCATCGTTTTTAGGGACAAAATAGAAATCTGCAATTTTTTGTGAAAATGGTTTTAAAATGTTTTTTTAGGCCTGTCCAGAATGTCGATAGTTCGGCATGACCGGGGTCACTGTTTTTGTGTCAAAAAATGAAAAAAGAATTCTGAGCTTTTTTTGAAAATGGTTCTAAAATGCTTTTTTTAGGCCTGTCCAAAATGTCGCTAGTTCGGCATGATCGGAGTCATCGTTTTTGGTGACAAAAATAGAAATCTACAATTTTTGGTGAAAATGGTTTTAAAATGTTTTTTTAGGCCTGTCCAGAATGTCGATAGTTCGGCATGACCGGGGTCACTGTTTTTGTGTCAAAAAATGAAAAAAATAATTCTGAGCTTTTTTTTGAAAATGGTTCTAAAATGCTTTTTTTTAGGCCTGTCCAAAATGTCGCTAGTTCGGCATGATCGGAGTATTCGTTTTTGGTGACAAAAATAGAAATCTACAATTTTTAGTGAAAATGGTTTTAAAATGTTTTTTTTAGGCCTGTCCAGAATGTCGATAGTTCGGCATGACCGGGGTCACTGTTTTTGTGTCACGAAAATGAAGAAAAAAAATCAGCAATTTTTGGTGAAAATGTTTTTAAAATTTTTTTTAGGCCTGTCCAGAATGTCGCTTTTTCGGCATGATCGGAGTCATCGTTTTTAGGGACAAAATAGAAATCTGCAATTTTTGGTGAAAATGGTTTTAAAATGTTTTTTTTAGGCCTGTCCAGAATGTCGCTAGTTTGGCATGACCGGGGTCATTGTTTTTGTGTCAAAAAATGAAGAAAAAAAATCAGCCATTTTTGGTGAAAATGGTTTTAAAATTTTTTTTAGGCCTGTCCAGAATGTCGCTTTTTCAGCATGATCGGAGTCATCGTTTTTAGGGACAAAATAGAAATCTGCAATTTTTGGTGAAAATGGTTTTAAAATGTTTTTTTAGGTCTGTCCAGAATGTCGATAGTTCTGCATGACCGGGGTCACTGTTTTTGTGTCACGAAAATGAGAAAAAAATATCTGCAATTTTTTGTGAAAATGGTTCTACATTTTTTTTAGGCCTGTCCAGAATGTCGCATTTTCGGCATGATCGGAGTCATCGTTTTTAGGGACAAAATAGAAATCTGCAATTTTTGTGAAAATGGTTTTAAAATGTTTTTTTAGGCATGTCCAGAATGTCGATAGTTCGGTATGACCGGGGTCACTGTTTTTGTGTCAAAAAATGAAGAAAAAAATCAGCCATTTTTGGTGAAAATGGTTTAAAAAAAAAAATTTAGGCCTGTCCAGAATGACGATTGTTCGGCATGACCCAGTTCGGCATTGTTTTTGTGTCACGAAAATGAGAAAAAAATATCTGCAATTTTTTGTGAAAATGGTTCTACATTTTTTTTTTAGGCCTGTCCAGAATGTCGCTTTTTCGGCATGATCGGAGTCATCGTTTTTAGGGACAAAATATAAATCTGCAATTTTTTGTGAAAATGGTTTTAAAATGTTTTTTTAGGCATGTCCAGAATGTCGATAGTTCGGTATGACCGGGGTCACTGTTTTTGTGTCACGAAAATGAAAAAAAAATATCTGCAATTTTTTGTGAAAATGGTTCTAAAAATTTTTTTTAGGCCTGTCCAGAATGTCGATAGTTCGGCATGACCGGGGTCACTGTTTTTGTGTCAAAAAATGAAAAAAAGAATTCTGAGCTTTTTTGAAAATGGTTCTAAAATGCTTTTTTTTAGGCCTGTCCAAAATGTCGCTTTTCGGCATGATCGGAGTCATCGTTTTTAGGGACAAAATAGAAATCTGCAATTTTTGTGAAAATGGTTTTAAAATGTTTTTTTAGGCCTGTCCAGAATGTCGATAGTTCGGCATGACCGGGGTCACTGTTTTTGTGTCAAAAAATGAAAAAAGAATTCTGCAGCTTTTTTTGAAAATGGTTCTAAAATGCTTTTTTTTAGGCCTGTCCAAAATGTCGCTTTTCGGCATGATCGGAGTCATCGTTTTTAGGGACAAAATAGAAATCTGCAATTTTTTGTGAAAATGGTTTTAAAATGTTCTTTTTAGGCCTGTCCAGAATGTCGATAGTTCGGCATGACCGGGGTCACTGTTTTTGTGTCAAAAAATGAAAAAAAGAATTCTGAGCTTTTTTTGAAAATGGTTCTAAAATGCTTTTTTTTTAGGCCTGTCCAAAATGTCGCTTTTCGGCATGATCGGAGTCATCGTTTTTAGGGACAAAATAGAAATCTGCAATTTTTTGTGAAAATGGTTTTAAAATGTTTTTTTTAGGCCTGTCCAGAATGTCGATAGTTCGGCATGACCGGGGTCACTGTTTTTGTGTCAAAAAATGAAAAAAGAATTCTGAGCTTTTTTTGAAAATGGTTCTAAAATGCTTTTTTTTAGGCCTGTCCGAAATGTCGCTTTTTCGGCATGATCGGAGTCATCGTTTTTAGGGACAAAATAGAAATCTGCAATTTTTTGTGAAAATGGTTTTAAAATGTTCTTTTTAGGCCTGTCCAGAATGTCGATAGTTCGGCATGACCGGGGTCACTGTTTTTGTGTCACGAAAATGAGAAAAAAAATATCTGCAATTTTTTGTGAAAATGGTTCTAAATTTTTTTTTAGGCCTGTCCAGAATGTCGCATTTTCGGCATGATCGGAGTCATCGTTTTTAGGGACAAAATATAAATCTGCAATTTTTTGTGAAAATGGTTTTAAAATGTTTTTTTAGGCATGTCCAGAATGTCGATAGTTCGGTATGACCGGGGTCACTGTTTTTGTGTCAAAAATGAAGAAAAAAAATCAGCCATTTTTGGTGAAGATGGTTTAAAAAAATTTTTAGGCCTGTCCAGAATGACGATTGTTCGGCATGACCGAGTTCGGCATTGTTTTTGTGTCACGAAAATGAGAAAAAATATCTGCAATTTTTGTGAAAATGGTTCTAAATTTTTTTTAGGCCTGTCCAGAATGTCGCTTTTTCGGCATGATCGGAGTCATCGTTTTTAGGGACAAAATATAAATCTGCAATTTTTTGTGAAAATGGTTTTAAAATGTTTTTTTTAGGCATGTCCAGAATGTCGATAGTTCGGTATGACCGGGGTCACTGTTTTTGTGTCACGAAAATGAAAAAAAAATATCTGCAATTTTTTGTGAAAATGGTTCTAAAAATTTTTTTTAGGCCTGTCCAGAATGTCGATAGTTCGGCATGACTGGGGTCACTGTTTTTGTGTCAAAAAATGAAAAAAAGAATTCTGAGCTTTTTTTGAAAATGGTTCTAAAATGCTTTTTTTTTAGGCCTGTCCAAAATGTCGCTTTTTCGGCATGATCGGAGTCATCGTTTTTAGGGACAAAATAGAAATCTGCAATTTTTTGTGAAAATGGTTTTAAAATGTTTTTTTAGGCCTGTCCAGAATGTCGATAGTTCGGCATGACCGGGGTCACTGTTTTTGTGTCAAAAAATGAAAAAAGAATTCTGAGCTTTTTTGAAAATGGTTCTAAAATGCTTTTTTTTAGGCCTGTCCAAAATGTCGCTTTTTCGGCATGATCGGAGTCATCGTTTTTAGGGACAAAATAGAAATCTGCAATTTTTGTGAAAATGGTTTTAAAATGTTTTTTTTAGGCCTGTCCAGAATGTCGATAGTTCGGCATGACCGGGGTCACTGTTTTTGTGTCAAAAATGAAAAAAGAATTCTGAGCTTTTTTGAAAATGGTTCTAAAATGCTTTTTTTTAGGCCTGTCCAGAATGTCGCTTTTCGGCATGATCGGAGTCATCGTTTTTAGGGACAAAATAGAAATCTGCAATTTTTTGTGAAAATGGTTTTAAAATGTTTTTTTAGGCCTGTCCAGAATGTCGATAGTTCGGCATGACCGGGGTCACTGTTTTTGTGTCAAAAAATGAAAAAAAGAATTCTGAGCTTTTTTTGAAAATGGTTCTAAAATGCTTTTTTTTAGGCCTGTCCGAAATGTCGCTTTTTCGGCATGATCGGAGTCATCGTTTTTAGGGACAAAATAGAAATCTGCAATTTTTTGTGAAAATGGTTTTAAAATGTTCTTTTTAGGCCTGTCCAGAATGTCGATAGTTCGGCATGACCGGGGTCACTGTTTTTGTGTCAAAAAATGAAAAAAAGAATTCTGAGCTTTTTTTGAAAATGGTTCTAAAATGCTTTTTTTTTAGGCCTGTCCAGAATGTCGCTAGTTCGGCATGATCGGAGTATTCGTTTTTGGTGACAAAAATAGAAATCTACAATTTTTTGTGAAAATGGTTTTAAAATGTTTTTTTTAGGCCTGTCCAGAATGTCGCTAGTTTGGCATGACCGGGGTCACTGTTTTTGTGTCACGAAAATGAAGAAAAAAAAATCAGCAATTTTTGGTGAAAATGGTTTTAAAAATTTTTTTTAGACCTGTCCTGAATTTCGCTTTTTCAGCATGATCGGAGTCATCGTTTTTAGGGACAAAATAGAAATCTGCAATTTTTGTGAAAATGGTTTTAAAATGTTTTTTTAGGTCTGTCCAGAATGTCGATAGTTCGGCATGACCGGGGTCACTGTTTTTGTGTCACGAAAATGAGAAAAAAATATCTGCAATTTTTTGTGAAAATGGTTCTACATTTTTTTTTTAGGCCTGTCCAGAATGTCGCATTTTCGGCATGATCGGAGTCATCGTTTTTAGGGACAAAATATAAATCTGCAATTTTTTGTGAAAATGGTTTTAAAATGTTTTTTTAGGCATGTCCAGAATGTCGATAGTTCGGTATGACCGGGGTCACTGTTTTTGTGTCAAAAAATGAAGAAAAAAAATCAGCCATTTTTGGTGAAGATGGTTTAAAAAAAAAATTTTAGGCCTGTCCAGAATGACGATTGTTCGGCATGACCCAGTTCGGCATTGTTTTTGTGTCACGAAAATGAGAAAAAAATATCTGCAATTTTTTGTGAAAATGGTTCTACATTTTTTTTTTAGGCCTGTCCAGAATGTCGCTTTTTCGGCATGATCGGAGTCATCGTTTTTAGGGACAAAATATAAATCTGCAATTTTTTGTGAAAATGGTTTTAAAATGTTTTTTTAGGCATGTCCAGAATGTCGATAGTTCGGTATGACCGGGGTCACTGTTTTTGTGTCACGAAAATGAAAAAAAAATATCTGCAATTTTTTGTGAAAATGGTTCTAAAAATTTTTTAGGCCTGTCCAGAATGTCGATAGTTCGGCATGACTGGGGTCACTGTTTTTGTGTCAAAAAATGAAAAAAAGAATTCTGAGCTTTTTTTGAAAATGGTTCTAAAATGCTTTTTTTTTAGGCCTGTCCAAAATGTCGCTTTTTCGGCATGATCGGAGTCATCGTTTTTAGGGACAAAATAGAAATCTGCAATTTTTTGTGAAAATGGTTTTAAAATGTTTTTTTTAGGCCTGTCCAGAATGTCGATAGTTCGGCATGACCGGGGTCACTGTTTTTGTGTCAAAAAATGAAAAAAGAATTCTGAGCTTTTTTGAAAATGGTTCTAAAATGCTTTTTTTTTAGGCCTGTCCGAAATGTCGCTTTTTCGGCATGATCGGAGTCATCGTTTTTAGGGACAAAATAGAAATCTGCAATTTTTGTGAAAATGGTTTTAAAATGTTCTTTTTAGGCCTGTCCAGAATGTCGATAGTTCGGCATGACCGGGGTCACTGTTTTTGTGTCACAAAATGAAAAAAGAATTCTGAGCTTTTTTGAAAATGGTTCTAAAATGCTTTTTTTAGGCCTGTCCAAAATGTCGCTTTTCGGCATGATCGGAGTCATCGTTTTTAGGGACAAAATAGAAATCTGCAATTTTTTGTGAAAATGGTTTTAAAATGTTTTTTAGGCCTGTCCAGAATGTCGATAGTTCGGCATGACCGGGGTCACTGTTTTTGTGTCAAAAAATGAAAAAAGAATTCTGAGCTTTTTTGAAAATGGTTCTAAAATGCTTTTTTTTTAGGCCTGTCCGAAATGTCGCTTTTTCGGCATGATCGGAGTCATCGTTTTTAGGGACAAAATAGAAATCTGCAATTTTTTGTGAAAATGGTTTTAAAATGTTCTTTTTAGGCCTGTCCAGAATGTCGATAGTTCGGCATGACCGGGGTCACTGTTTTTGTGTCAAAAAATGAAAAAAGAATTCTGAGCTTTTTTTGAAAATGGTTCTAAAATGCTTTTTTTTAGGCCTGTCCAAAATGTCGCTAGTTCGGCATGATCGGAGTATTCGTTTTTGGTGACAAAAATAGAAATCTACAATTTTTGTGAAAATGGTTTTAAAATGTTTTTTTAGGCCTGTCCAGAATGTCGCTAGTTTGGCATGACCGGGGTCACTGTTTTTGTGTCACGAAAATGAAGAAAAAAAATCAGCAATTTTTGGTGAAAATGGTTTTAAAATTTTTTTTTAGGCCTGTCCAGAATTTCGCTTTTTCAGCATGATCGGAGTCATCGTTTTTAGGGACAAAATAGAAATCTGCAATTTTTGTGAAAATGGTTTTAAAATGTTTTTTTAGGTCTGTCCAGAATGTCGATAGTTCGGCATGACCGGGGTCACTGTTTTTGTGTCACGAAAATGAGAAAAAAATATCTGCAATTTTTTGTGAAAATGGTTCTACATTTTTTTAGGCCTGTCCAGAATGTCGCTTTTCGGCATGATCGGAGTCATCGTTTTTAGGGACAAAATAGAAATCTGCAATTTTTGTGAAAATGGTTTTAAAATGTTTTTTTAGGCATGTCCAGAATGTCGATAGTTCGGTATGACCGGGGTCACTGTTTTTGTGTCACGAAAATGAAAAAAATATCTGCAATTTTTGTGAAAATGGTTCTAAAAAATTTTTTAGGCCTGTCCAGAATGTCGATAGTTCGGCATGACCGGGGTCACTGTTTTTGTGTCACGAAAATGAAGAAAAAAAATCAGCAATTTTTGGTGAAAATGGTTTTAAAATTTTTTTTAGGCCTGTCCAGAATTTCGCTTTTTCAGCATGATCGGAGTCATCGTTTTTAGGGACAAAATAGAAATCTGCAATTTTTTGTGAAAATGGTTTTAAAATGTTTTTTTAGGTCTGTCCAGAATGTCGATAGTTCGGCATGACCGGGGTCACTGTTTTTGTGTCACGAAAATGAGAAAAAAATATCTGCAATTTTTTGTGAAAATGGTTCTACATTTTTTTTTTAGGCCTGTCCAGAATGTCGCTTTTTCGGCATGATCGGAGTCATCGTTTTTAGGGACAAAATAGAAATCTGCAATTTTTTGTGGAAATGGTTTTAAAATGTTTTTTTTAGGCATGTCCAGAATGTCGATAGTTCGGTATGACCGGGGTCACTGTTTTTGTGTCACGAAAATGAAAAAAAATATCTGCAATTTTTGTGAAAATGGTTCTAAAAATTTTTTTTAGGCCTGTCCAGAATGTCGATAGTTCGGCATGACCGGGGTCACTGTTTTTGTGTCAAAAAATGAAAAAAAGAATTCTGAGCTTTTTTTGAAAATGGTTCTAAAATGCTTTTTTTTAGGCCTGTCCAAAATGTCGCTTTTCGGCATGATCGGAGTCATCGTTTTTAGGGACAAAATAGAAATCTGCAATTTTTTGTGAAAATGGTTTTAAAATGTTTTTTTAGGCCTGTCCAGAATGTCGATAGTTCGGCATGACCGGGGTCACTGTTTTTGTGTCAAAAAATGAAAAAAGAATTCTGAGCTTTTTTTTGAAAATGGTTCTAAAATGCTTTTTTTTAGGCCTGTCCAAAATGTCGCTAGTTCGGCATGATCGGAGTATTCGTTTTTGGTGACAAAAATAGAAATCTACAATTTTTAGTGAAAATGGTTTTAAAATGTTTTTTTAGGCCTGTCCAGAATGTCGCTAGTTCGGCATGACCGGGGTCACTGTTTTTGTGTCACGAAAATGAAGAAAAAAAATCAGCAATTTTTGGTGAAAATGGTTTTAAAAAAAAAATTTAGACCTGTCCAGAATGTCGCTTTTTCAGCATGATCGGAGTCATCGTTTTTAGGGACAAAATAGAAATCTGCAATTTTTGGTGAAAATGTTTTTAAAATGTTTTTTTTAGGCCTGTCCAGAATGTCGATAGTTCGGCATGACCCGGGTCACTGTTTTTGTGTCAAAAAATGAAAAAAAGAATTCTGAGCTTTTTTTTTGAAAATGGTTCTAAAATGCTTTTTTTTTAGGCCTGTCCAAAATGTCGCTAGTTCGGCATGATCGGAGTATTCGTTTTTGGTGACAAAAATAGAAATCTACAATTTTTAGTGAAAATGGTTTTAAAATGTTTTTTTTAGGCCTGTCCAGAATGTCGCTAGTTTGGCATGACCGGGGTCACTGTTTTTGTGTCACGAAAATGAAGAAAAAAAAATCAGCAATTTTTGGTGAAAATGGTTTTAAAAAAATTTTTAGACCTGTCCAGAATGTCGCTTTTTCAGCATGATCGGAGTCATCGTTTTTAGGGACAAAATAGAAATCTGCAATTTTTTGTGAAAATGGTTTTTAAATATTTTTTTAGGCCTGTCCAGAATGTCGATAGTTCGGCATGACCGGGGTCACTGTTTTTGTGTCACGAAAATGAGAAAAAAAATCTGCAATTTTTTTGAAAATGGTTCTAAAAATTTTTTTAGGCCTGTCCAGAATGTCGCTTTTTCGGCATGATCGGAGTCAACGTTTTTAGGGACAAAATAGAAATCTGCAATTTTTTGTGAAAATTGTTTTAAAATGTTTTTTTTAGGCCTGTCCAGAATGTCGATAGTTCGGCATGACCGGGGTCACTGTTTTTGTGTCACGAAAATGAGAAAAAAATATCTGCCATTTTTTGTGAAAATGGTTCAAAAAAAATTTTTTAGGCCTGTCCAGAATGTCGCTTTTTCGGCAATCGGAGTCATCGTTTTTAGGGACAAAATAGAAATCTGCAATTTTTGTGAAAATGGTTTTAAAATGTTTTTTTAGGCCTGTCCAGAATGTCGATAGTTCGGCATGACCGGGGTCACTGTTTTTGTGTCACGAAAATGAAAAAAAAATATCTGCAATTTTTTGTGAAAATGGTTCTAAAATTTTTTTTAGGCCTGTCCAGAATGTCGATAGTTCGGCATGACCGGGGTCACTGTTTTTGTGTCAAAAAATGAAAAAAAGAATTCTGAGCTTTTTTTGAAAATGGTTCTAAAATGCTTTTTTTTTAGGCCTGTCCAAAATGTCGCTTTTTCGGCATGGTCGGAGTCATCGTTTTTAGGGACAAAATAGAAATCTGCAATTTTTTGTGAAAATGGTTTTAAAATGTTTTTTTTAGGCCTGTCCAGAATGTCGATAGTTCGGCATGACCGGGGTCACTGTTTTTGTGTCAAAAAATGAAAAAAAGAATTCTGAGCTTTTTTTTTGAAAATGGTTCTAAAATGCTTTTTTTTAGGCCTGTCCAAAATGTCGCTAGTTCGGCATGATCGGAGTATTCGTTTTTGGTGACAAAAATAGAAATCTAAAATTTTTGTGAAAATGGTTTTAAAATGTTTTTTTAGGCCTGTCCAGAATGTCGCTAGTTTGGCATGACCGGGGTCACTGTTTTTGTGTCACGAAAATGAAGAAAAAAAAATCAGCAATTTTTGGTGAAAATGGTTTTAAAATTTTTTTTAGACCTGTCCAGAATGTCGCTTTTTCAGCATGATCGGAGTCATCGTTTTTAGGGACAAAATAGAAATCTGCAATTTTTGGTGAAAATGGTTTTAAAATGTTTTTTTTAGGTCTGTCCAGAATGTCGATAGTTCGGCATGACCGGGGTCACTATTTTTGTGTCACGAAAATGAGAAAAAAATATCTGCAATTTTTTGTGAAAATGGTTCTACATTTTTTTTTTAGGCCTGTCCAGAATGTCGCTTTTTCGGCATGATCGGAGTCACTGTTTTTGTGTCACGAAAATGAGAAAAAAATATCTGTAATTTTTTGTGAAAATGGTTTTTAAATTTTTTTTTAGGCCTGTCCAGAATGACGATAGTTCGGCATGACCGGGGTCACTGTTTTTGTGTCACGAAAATGAGAAAAAAAATCTGCAATTTTTTGTGAAAATGGTTCTAAAAAATTTTTTTAAGCCTGTCCAGAATGTCGCTTTTTCGGCATGATCGGAGTCAACGTTTTTAGGGACAAAATAGAAATCTGCAATTTTTTGTGAAAATTGTTTTAAAATGTTTTTTTTAGGCCTGTCCAGAATGTCGATAGTTCGGCATGACCGGGGTCACTGTTTTTGTGTCACGAAAATGAGAAAAAAATATCTGCCATTTTTTGTGAAAATGGTTCTAAAAATTTTTTTAGGCCTGTCCAGAATGTCGCTTTTTCGGCATGATCGGAGTCATCGTTTTTAGGGACAAAATAGAAATCTGCAATTTTTTGTGAAAATGGTTTTAAAATGTTTTTTAGGCCTGTCCAGAATGTCGATAGTTCGGCATGACCGGGGTCACTGTTTTTGTGTCACGAAAATGAAAAAAAAATATCTGCAATTTTTTGTGAAAATGGTTCTAAAAATTTTTTTAGGCCTGTCCAGAATGTCGATAGTTCGGCATGACCGGGGTCACTGTTTTTGTGTCAAAAAATGAAAAAAAGAATTCTGAGCTTTTTTTGAAAATGGTTCTAAAATGCTTTTTTTAGGCCTGTCCAAAATGTCGCTTTTTCGGCATGATCGGAGTCATCGTTTTTAGGGACAAAATAGAAATCTGCAATTTTTTGTGAAAATGGTTTTAAAATGTTTTTTTTAGGCCTGTCCAGAATGTCGCTAGTTTGGCATGACCGGGGTCACTGTTTTTGTGTCACGAAAATGAAGAAAAAAAAATCAGCAATTTTTGGTGAAAATGTTTTTAAAAAATTTTTTAGACCTGTCCAGAATGTCGCTTTTTCAGCATGATCGGAGTCATCGTTTTTAGGGACAAAATAGAAATCTGCAATTTTTGGTGAAAATGGTTTTAAAATGTTTTTTTTAGGTCTGTCCAGAATGTCGATAGTTCGGCATGACCGGGGTCACTGTTTTTGTGTCACGAAATTGAGAAAAAAATATCTGCAATTTTTTGTGAAAATGGTTCTACATTTTTTTTTTAGGCCTGTCCAGAATGTCGCTTTTTCGGCATGATCGGAGTCATCGTTTTTAGGGACAAAATAGAAATCTGCAATTTTTTGTGAAAATGGTTTTAAAATGTTTTTTTAGTCATGTCCAGAATGTCGATAGTTAGGTATGACCGGGGTCACTGTTTTTGTGTCAAAAAATGAAGAAAAAAAATCAGCCATTTTTGGTGAAAATGGTATTAAACATTTTTTTTAGGCCTGTCCAGAAAGACGATAGTTCGGCATGACCGGGGTCACTGTTTTTGTGTCACGAAAATGAGAAAAAAATATCTGCAATTTTTTGTGAAAATGGTTCTACATTTTTTTTTTAGGCCTGTCCAGAATGTCGCTTTTTCGGCATGATCGGAGTCATCGTTATAGGGACAAAATAGAAATCTGCAATTTTTTGTGAAAATGGTTTTAAAATGTTTTTTTAGGCATGTCCAGAATGTCGATAGTTCGGTATGACCGGGGTCACTGTTTTTGTGTCAAAAAATGAAGAAAAAAAATCAGCCATTTTTGGTGAAAATGGTTTTAAATTTTTTTAGGCCTGTCCAGAATGACGATAGTTCGGCATGACCGGGGTCACTGTTTTTGTGTCAAAAAATGAAAAAAAGAATTCTGAGCTTTTTTTTTGAAAATGGTTCTAAAATGCTTTTTTTTTAGGCCTGTCCAAAATGTCACTAGTTCGGCATGATCGGAGTCATCGTTTTTGGTGACAAAAATAGAAATCTACAATTTTTTGTGAAAATGGTTTTAAAATGTTTTTTTTAGGCCTGTCCAGAATGTCGATAGTTCGGCATGACCGGGGTCACTGTTTTTGTGTCACGAAAATGAGAAAAAAATATCTGTAATTTTTTGTGAAAATGGTTTTTAATTTTTTTTTAGGCCTGTCCAGAATGACGATAGTTCGCCATGACCGGGGTCACTGTTTTTGTGTCACGAAAATGAGAAAAAAAATCTGCAATTTTTTGTGAAAATGGTTCTAAAAAATTTTTCAGGCCTGTCCAGAATGTCGCTTTTTCGGCATGATCGGAGTCAACGTTTTTAGGGACAAAATAGAAATCTGCAATTTTTTGTGAAAATGGTTTTAAAATGTTTTTTTTTAGGCCTGTCCAGAATGTCGATAGTTCGGCATGACCGGGGTCACTGTTTTTGTGTCACGAAAATGAGAAAAAAATATCTGCAATTTTTTGTGAAAATGGTTCTAAAAAAATTTTTTAGGCCTGTCCAGAATGTCGCTTTTTCGGCATGATCGAGTCATCGTTTTTAGGGACAAAATAGAAATCTGCAATTTTTTGTGAAAATGGTTTTAAAATGTTTTTTTAGGCCTGTCCAGAATGTCGATAGTTCGGCATGACCGGGGTCACTGTTTTTGTGTCACGAAAATGAAAAAAATATCTGCAATTTTTTGTGAAAATGGTTCTAAAATTTTTTTTAGGCCTGTCCAGAATGTCGCTTTTTCGGCATGATCGGAGTCATCGTTTTTAGGGATAAAATAGAAATCTGCAACTTTTTGTGAAAATGGTTTTAAAATGTTTTTTTAGGCCTGTCCAGAATGTCGATAGTTCGGCATGACCGGGTCACTGTTTTTGTGTCACGAAAATGAAAAAAAATATCTGCAATTTTTTGTGAAAATGGTTCTAAAAATGCTTTTTAGGCCTGTCCAGAATGTCGATAGTTCGGCATGACCGGGAGTCACTGTTTTTGTGTCAAAAAATGAAAAAAGAATTCTGAGCTTTTTTTGAAAATGGTTCTAAAATGCTTTTTTTTAGGCCTGTCCGGAAATGTCGCTTTTCGGCATGATCGGAGTCATCGTTTTTAGGGACAAAATAGAAATCTGCAATTTTTGTGAAAATGGTTTTAAAATGTTCTTTTTAGGCCTGTCCAGAATGTCGATAGTTCGGCATGACCGGGGTCACTGTTTTTGTGTCAAAAAATGAAAAAAAGAATTCTGAGCTTTTTTTTGAAAATGGTTCTAAAATGCTTTTTTTTTAGGCCTGTCCAAAATGTCACTAGTTCGGCATGATCGGAGTCATCGTTTTTGGTGACAAAAATAGAAATCTACAATTTTTTGTGAAAATGGTTTTAAAATGTTTTTTTAGGCCTGTCCAGAATGTCGATAGTTCGGCATGACCGGGGTCACTGTTTTTGTGTCACGAAAATGAGAAAAAATATCTGTAATTTTTTGTGAAAATGGTTTTTAATTTTTTTTTAGGCCTGTCCAGAATGACGATAGTTCGGCATGATCGGAGTCATCGTTTTTAGGGACAAAATAGAAATCTGCAATTTTTTGTGAAAATGGTTTTAAAATGTTTTTTAGGCCTGTCCAGAATGTCGATAGTTCGGCATGACCGGGAGTCACTGTTTTTGTGTCACGAAAATGAAAAAAAATATCTGCAATTTTTGTGAAAATGGTTCAAATTTTTTTTTAGGCCTGTCCAGAATGTCGCTTTTTCGGCATGATCGGAGTCATCGTTTTTAGGGATAAAATAGAAATCTGCAATTTTTGTGAAAATGGTTTTAAAATGTTTTTTTAGGCCTGTCCAGAATGTCGATAGTTCGGCATGACCGGGGGTCACTGTTTTTGTGTCACGAAAATGAAAAAAAATATCTGCAATTTTTGTGAAAATGGTTCTAAAAATGCTTTTTAGGCCTGTCCAGAATGTCGATAGTTCGGCATGACCGGGGTCACTGTTTTTGTGTCACGAAAATGAAAAAAAATATCTGCAATTTTTTGTGAAAATGGTTCTAAAAATGCTTTTTAGGCCTGTCCAGAATGTCGATAGTTCGGCATGACCGGGGTCACTGTTTTTGTGTCAAAAAATGAAAAAAGAATTCTGAGCTTTTTTGAAAATGGTTCTAAAATGCTTTTTTTTAGGCCTGTCCGAAATGTCGCTTTTCGGCATGATCGGAGTCATCGTTTTTAGGGACAAAATAGAAATCTGCAATTTTTGTGAAAATGGTTTTAAAATGTTCTTTTTAGGCCTGTCCAGAATGTCGATAGTTCGGCATGACCGGGGTCACTGTTTTTCTGTCAAAAATGAAAAAAAGAATTCTGAGCTTTTTTTTTTGAAAATGGTTCTAAAATGCTTTTTTTTAGGCCTGTCCAAAATGTTGCTAGTTCGGCATGATCGGAGTATTCGTTTTTGGTGACAAAATAGAAATCTACAATTTTTGTGAAAATGGTTTTAAAATGTTTTTTAGGCCTGTCCAGAATGTCGCTAGTTTGGCATGACCGGGGTCACTGTTTTTGTGTCACGAAAATGAAGAAAAAAAATCAGCAATTTTTGGTGAAAATGGTTTTAAAATTTTTTTAGACCTGTCCAGAATTTCGCTTTTTCGCATGATCGGAGTCATCGTTTTTAGGGACAAAATAGAAATCTGCAATTTTTGTGAAAATGGTTTTAAAATGTTTTTAG
>NW_025547202.1:0-40337 GCF_905237065.1 Salmo salar
GGGGGGTCTCTATGTGTAGGTCTAGGGGTCGTGTGGGTCCGGGGGTCCTCTATGTAGGTCCAGGGGGTCCTCTATGTGTAGGTACAGGGGGTCCTCTTGTGTGTAGGTCCACAGGGGGGTCCTCTATGTGGGAATGGTCGGGGGGCGGGGGTCTCTATCTGTAGGTCAGGGGGGTCCTTCTATGTGTAGGTCCGGGGGTCCTCTGTGCCAGGTCCAGGGGGTCCTCATAGCGCAGGTCCAGGGCGGGGTCCTCTATGTGTGTAGGTCCAGGGGGTCCTCTATGTGTAGGTCCAGGGGGTCCTCTATGTGTGTAGGTCAGGGGAGTCCTCTATGTAGGTCCAGGGGGGGTCATATGCTAGGTCCAGGAGGGGGTCCTCTATCTTGTCTTTTATCCTGCTCCTCATCTAGCAATTCCTCATTATTTCGTCCATCTCTTAGATCTTTCTTTCCCTCTCTGTTTCCCTCCCTCTTTCACTCTCTCTTTCCTCTCTTTTCCCCCTTCCCTTTCCCTCTCCTCTCTTTTCCCTCTCTCTTTCCCGTCTCCGTGTTTTCGTATGTCTCTGTGTGTCTCTCTTTCATCTCCGTCACTCTCTGTCTCTCTCTCTGTCTCTCTCTGTCTCTCTCTCTGTCTCTCTGCTTCTCTCCCTCTGTCTCCCTGTCTCTCAGCTCTCTACAGTGAGTTTCTGGTTGTGGGAGGTCACAGCAAACAATCCCTGAAGGACTACTTTCAATGGTCCAGTTTAACCTCCACATACTGTAACACCATGGACTAGTTTAACCTCCTCATACTGTAACACCATGAAGACTAGTTTAACCCCACCCACATACTGTAACACCATGGACTAGTTTAACCTCCACATACTGTAACACCATGGACTAGTTTAATTCCCCCTCCACATACTGTAACACCATGGTCTAGTTTAACCTCCACATGACTGTAACACCATGGACTAGTTTAACCTCCCCCTCCACATACTGTAACACCATGGTCTAGTTTAACCTCCACATACTGTAACACCATGGACTAGTTTAACCTCCCCCTCACATACTATAACACCATGGACTAGTTTAACCTCCACATACTGTAACACCATGGACTAGTTTAACCTCCCTCCACATACTGTAACACCATGGTCTAGTTTAACCTCTCACATACTGTAACACCATGGACTAGTTTAACCTCCCTACACATACTATAACACCATGGACTAGTTTAACCTCTCCACATACTGTAACACCATGGACTAGTTTAACCTCCACATACTGTAACACCATGGACTAGTTTAACCTCCTACATACTGTAACACCATGGACTAGTTTAACCTCCACATACTGTAACACCATGGACTAGTTTAACCTCCACATACTGTAACACCATGGTCTAGTTTAATCCTCCACATACTGTAACACCATGGACTAGTTTAACCTCCACATACTGTAACACCATGGACTAGTTTAACCCTCCACATACTGTAACACCATGGACTAGTTTAACCTCCTACATACTGTAACACCATGGACTAGTTTAACCTCCACATACTGTAACACCATGGACTAGTTTAACCTCCACATACTGTAACACCATGGTCTAGTTTAACCTCCACATACTGTAACACCATGGACTAGTTTAACCTCCCCTCCACATACTGTAACACCATGGACTAGTTTAACCTCCACATACTGTAACACCATGGACTAGTTTAACCCTCCACATACTGTAACACCATGGACTAGTTTAACCTCTCCACATACTGTAACACCATGGACTAGTTTAACCTCTCCACATACTGTAAACACCATGGACTAGTTTAACCTCCACATACTGTAACACCATGGACTAGTTTAACCTCCACATACTGTAACACCATGGACTAGTTTAACCTCCACCTCCACATACTGTAACACCATGGACTAGTTTAACCTCCACATACTGTAACACCATGGACTAGTTTAACCTTCCTCCACATACTGTAACACCATGGACTAGTTTAACCTCCACATACTGTAACACCATGGTCTAGTTTAACCTCCACATACTGTAACACCATGGACTAGTTTAACCTCCCCTCCACATACTGTAACACCATGGTCTAGTTTAACCTCCACATACTGTAACACCATGGACTAGTTTAACCCCCTCCACATACTGTAACACCATGGACTAGTTTAACCTCCTCACATACTGTAACACCATGGACTAGTTTAACCTCCACATACTGTAACACCATGGACTAGTTTAACCTCCCCACATACTGTAACACCATGGACTAGTTTAACCTCCACATACTGTAACACCATGGACTAGTTTAACCTCCACATACTGTAACACCATGGACTAGTTTAACCTCCACATACTGTAACACCATGGACTAGTTTAACCTCCACATACTGTAACACCATGGACTAGTTTAACCCTCCACATACTGTAACACCATGGTCTAGTTTAACCTCCACATACTGTAACACCATGGACTAGTTTAACCCCTCCACATACTGTAACACCATGGACTAGTTTAACCCTCCACATACTGTAACACCATGGACTAGTTTAACCTCCTCCACATACTGTAACACCATGGTCTAGTTTAACCTCCACATACTGTAACACCATGGACTAGTTTAACCCTCCACATACTGTAACACCATGGTCTAGTTTAACCTCCTCCACATACTGTAACACCATGGACTAGTTTAACTCCTCCACATACTGTAACACCATGGACTAGTTTAACCTCCACATACTGTAACACCATGGACTAGTTTAACCTCCACATACTGTAACACCATGGACTAGTTTAACCTCCCCCTCCACATACTGTAACACCATGGTCTAGTTTAACCTCCATATACTGTAACACCATGGACTAGTTTAACCTCCCCCTCCACATACTATAACACCATGGTCTAGTTTAACCTGTCCCTCCACATACTGTAACACCATGGTCTAGTTTAACCTCCCCCTCCACATACTGTAACACCATGGACTAGTTTAACCTCCACATACTGTAACACCATGGACTAGTTTAACCTCCCCTCCACATACTGTAACACCATGGACTAGTTTAACCTCCACATACTGTAACACCATGGACTAGTTTAACCTCCACATACTGTAACACCATGGACTAGTTTAACCTCCCTCCACATACTGTAACACCATGGACTAGTTTAACCTCCATCTCCACATACTGTAACACCATGGACTAGTTTAACCTCCACATACTGTAACACCATGGTCTAGTTTAACCTCCTCATACTGTAACACCATGGACTAGTTTAACCCTCCACATACTGTAACACCATGGACTAGTTTAACCTCCACATACTGTAACACCATGGACTAGTTTAACCCCCTCCACATACTGTAACACCATGGACTAGTTTAACCTCCACATACTGTAACACCATGGACTAGTTTAACCTCCCCTCCACATACTGTAACACCATGGACTAGTTTAACCTCCACATACTGTAACACCATGGACTAGTTTAACCTTCCCCTCCACATACTATAACACCATGGTCTAGTTTAACCTGTCCCTCCACATACTGTAACACCATGGACTAGTTTAACCTCCCCCTCCACATACTGTAACACCATGGACTAGTTTAACCTCCACATACTGTAACACCATGGTCTAGTTTAACCTCCCCTCTACATACTGTAACACCATGGACTAGTTTAACCTCCCCTCCACATACTGAAACACCATGGTCTAGTTTAACCTCCACATACTGTAACACCATGGACTAGTTTAACCTCCCCCTCCACATACTATAACACCATGGACTAGTTTAACCTCTCCCTCCACATACTGTAACACCATGGACTAGTTTAACCTCCCCCTCCACATACTGTAACACCATGGACTAGTTTAACTCCCCTCCACATACTGTAACACCATGGACTAGTTTAACCTCCACATACTGTAACACCATGGACTAGTTTAACCTCCACATACTGTAACACCATGGACTAGTTTAACCCTCCACATACTGTAACACCATGGACTAGTTTAACCTCCACATACTGTAACACCATGGACTAGTTTAACCTCCACATACTGTAACACCATGGACTAGTTTAACCTCCACATACTGTAACACCATGGACTAGTTTAACCTCCACATACTGTAACACCATGGACTAGTTTAACCTCCCCCCTCCACATACTGTAACACCATGGTCTAGTTTAACCTCCACATACTGTAACACCATGGACTAGTTTAACCTTCCCCTCCACATACTATAACACCATGGTCTAGTTTAACCTGTCCCTCCACATACTGTAACACCATGGTCTAGTTTAACCTCCCCCTCCACATACTGTAACACCATGGACTAGTTTAACCTCCACATACTATAACACCATGGTCTAGTTTAACCTCCCCCTCTACATACTGTAACACCATGGACTAGTTTAACCTCCCCCTCCACATACTGAAACACCATGGTCTAGTTTAACCTCCACATACTGTAACACCATGGACTAGTTTAACCTCCCCCTCCACATACTATAACACCATGGTCTAGTTTAACCTCTCCCTCCACATACTGTAACACCATGGACTAGTTTAACCTCCCCCTCTACATACTGTAACACCATGGACTAGTTTAACCTCCACATACTGTAACACCATGGACTAGTTTAACCTCCCCCTCCACATACTATAACACCATGGTCTAGTTTAACCTCTCACTCCACATACTGTAACACCATGGACTAGTTTAACCTCCCCCTCTACATACTGTAACACCATGGACTAGTTTAACCTCCACATACTGTAACACCATGGTCTAGTTTAACCTCCTCATACTGTAACACCATGGACTAGTTTAACCTCCACATACTGTAACACCATGGACTAGTTTAACCTCCACATACTGTAACAACATGGTCTAGTTTAACCTCCACATACTGTAACACCATGGACTAATTTAACCTCCATCTCCACATACTGTAACACCATGGACTAGTTTAACCTCCTCATACTGTAACACCATGGACTAGTTTAACCTCCACATACTGTAACACCATGAACTAGTTTAACCTCCACATACTGTAACACCATGGTCTAGTTTAACCTCCAAATACTGTAACACCATGGACTAGTTTAACCTCCATCTCCACATACTGTAACACCATGGACTAGTTGAACCTCCACATACTGTAACACCATGGTCTAGTTTAACCTCCACATACTGTAACACCATGGACTAGTTTAACCTCCCCCTCCACATACTGTAACACCATGGTCTAGTTTAACCTCCACATACTGTAACACCATGGACTAGTTTAACCTCCCTCCACATACTGTAACACCATGGTCTAGTTTAACTCCCTCCACATACTGTAACACCATGGTCTAGTTTAACTCCCTCCACATACTGTAACACCATGGACTAGTTTAACCTCCATTACTATACAGGTGCTCCACATACTGTAACACCATGGACTAGTTTAACCTCCCCCTCCACATACTGTAACACCATGGACTAGTTTAACCTCCACATACTGTAACACCATGGACTAGTTTAACCTCCCCCCTCCACATACTATAACACCATGGTCTAGTTTAACCCTCCACATACTGTAACACCATGGACTAGTTTAACCTCCACCTCCACATACTGTAACACCATGGACTAGTTTAACCTCCACATACTGTAACACCATGGACTAGTTTAACCCCTCCACATACTGTAACACCATGGACTAGTTTAACCTCTCACATACTGTAACACCATGGACTAGTTTAACCTCCACATACTGTAACACCATGGACTAGTTTAACCTCCACATACTGTAACACCATGGACTAGTTTAACCTCCACATACTGTAACACCATGGACTAGTTTAACCTCCCCCTCCACATACTGTAACACCATGGTCTAGTTTAACCTCCACATACTGTAACACCATGGACTAGTTTAACCTCCCCCTCCACATACTATAACACCATGGTCTAGTTTAACCTGTCCCTCCACATACTGTAACACCATGGTCTAGTTTAACCTCCCCCTCCACATACTGTAACACCATGGACTAGTTTAACCTCCACATACTATAACACCATGGTCTAGTTTAACCTCCCCCTCTACATACTGTAACACCATGGACTAGTTTAACCTCCCCCTCCACATACTGTAACACCATGGTCTAGTTTAACCTCCACATACTGTAACACCATGGACTAGTTTAACCTCCCCCTCCACATACTATAACACCATGGTCTAGTTTAACCTCTCCCTCCACATACTGTAACACCATGGACTAGTTTAACCTCCCCCTCCACATACTGTAACACCATGGACTAGTTTAACCTCCACATACTGTAACACCATGGACTAGTTTAACCTCCCCCTCCACATACTGTAACACCATGGTCTAGTTTAACCTCACTCCACATACTGTAACACCATGGACTAGTTTAACCTCCCCTCACATACTGTAACACCATGGACTAGTTTAACCTCCACATACTGTAACACCATGGACTAGTTTAACCTCCTACATACTGTAACACCATGGACTAGTTTAACCTCCACATACTGTAACACCATGGACTAGTTTAACCTCCACATACTGTAACACCATGGACTAGTTTAACCTCCACATACTGTAACACCATGGACTAGTTTAACCTCCACTCCACATACTGTAACACCATGGACTAGTTTAACCTCCTCATACTGTAACACCATGGACTAGTTTAACCTCCACATACTGTAACACCATGGACTAGTTTAACCTCCACATACTGTAACACCATGGACTAGTTTAACCTCCAAATACTGTAACACCATGGACTAGTTTAACCTCCTCCACATACTGTAACACCATGGACTAGTTTAACCTCCACATACTGTAACACCATGGACTAGTTTAACCTCCTCTCATACTGTAACACCATGGACTAGTTTTACCTCCTCCACATACTGTAACACCATGGTCTAGTTTAACCTCCACATACTGTAACACCATGGACTAGTTTAACCTCCCCCTCCACATACTGTAACACCATGGACTAGTTTAACCTCCACATACTGTAACACCATGGACTAGTTTAACCTCCACATACTGTAACACCATGGACTAGTTTAACCTCCACATACTGTAACACCATGGACTAGTTTAACCTCCCCCTCCACATACTGTAACACCATGGTCTAGTTTAACCTCCACATACTGTAACACCATGGACTAGTTTAACCTTCCCCTCCACATACTGTAACACCATGGACTAGTTTAACCTTCCCCTCCACATACTATAACACCATGGTCTAGTTTAACCTGTCCCTCCACATACTGTAACACCATGGTCTAGTTTAACCTCCCCCTCCACATACTGTAACACCATGGACTAGTTTAACCTCCACATACTATAACACCATGGTCTAGTTTAACCTCCCCCTCTACATACTGTAACACCATGGACTAGTTTAACCTCCCCCTCCACATACTGAAACACCATGGTCTAGTTTAACCTCCACATACTGTAACACCATGGACTAGTTTAACCTCCCCCTCCACATACTATAACACCATGGTCTAGTTTAACCTCTCCCTCCACATACTGTAACACCATGGACTAGTTTAACCTCCCCCTCTACATACTGTAACACCATGGACTAGTTTAACCTCCCCCTCCACATACTGTAACACCATGGACTAGTTTAACCTCCACATACTGTAACACCATGGACTAGTTTAACCTCCACATACTGTAACACCATGGACTAGTTTAACCTCGACATACTGTAACACCATGGACTAGTTTAACCTCTACATACTGTAACACCATGGACTAGTTTAACCTCCATATACTGTAACACCATGGACTAGTTTAACCTCCACATACTGTAACACCATGGACTAGTTTAACCTCCACATACTGTAACACCATGGACTAGTTTAACCTCCCCCTCTACATACTGTAACACCATGGTCTAGTTTAACCTCCACATACTGTAACACCATGGACTAGTTTAACCTTCCCCTCCACATACTATAACACCATGGTCTAGTTTAACCTGTCCCTCCACATACTGTAACACCATGGTCTAGTTTAACCTCCCCCTCCACATACTGTAACACCATGGACTAGTTTAACCTCCACATACTGTAACACCATGGTCTAGTTTAACCTCCCCCTCTACATACTGTAACACCATGGACTAGTTTAACCTCCCCCTCCACATACTGAAACACCATGGTCTAGTTTAACCTCCACATACTGTAACACCATGGACTAGTTTAACCTCCCCCTCCACATACTATAACACCATGGTCTAGTTTAACCTCTCCCTCCACATACTGTAACACCATGGACTAGTTTAACCTCCCCCTCTACATACTGTAACACCATGGACTAGTTTAACCTCCACATACTGTAACACCATGGTCTAGTTTAACCTCCTCATACTGTAACACCATGGACTAGTTTAACCTCCACATACTGTAACACCATGGACTAGTTTAACCTCCACATACTGTAACAACATGGTCTAGTTCAACCTCCACATACTGTAACACCATGGACTAATTTAACCTCCATCTCCACATACTGTAACACCATGGACTAGTTTAACCTCCTCATACTGTAACACCATGGACTAGTTTAACCTCCACATACTGTAACACCATGGACTAGTTTAACCTCCACATACTGTAACACCATGGTCTAGTTTAACCTCCAAATACTGTAAAACCATGGACTAGTTCAACCTCCATCTCCACATACTGTAACACCATGGACTAGTTTAACCTCCACATACTGTAACACCATGGTCTAGTTTAACCTCCTCATACTGTAACACCATGGACTAGTTTATCCTCCACATACTGTAACACCATGGTCTAGTTTAACCTCCACATACTGTAACACCATGGACTAGTTTAACCTCCCCCTCCACATACTGTAACACCATGGACTAGTTTAACCTCCACATACTGTAACACCATGGACTAGTTTAACCTCCACATACTGTAACACCATGGACTAGTTTAACCTCCACATACTGTAACACCATGGACTAGTTTAACCTCCCCCTCCACATACTGTAACACCATGGTCTAGTTTAACCTCCACATACTGTAACACCATGGACTAGTTTAACCTTCCCCTCCACATACTATAACACCATGGTCTAGTTTAACCTGTCCCTCCACATACTGTAACACCATGGTCTAGTTTAACCTCCCCTCCACATACTGTAACACCGTGGACTAGTTTAACCTCCACATACTATAACACCATGGTCTAGTTTAACCTCCCCCTCTACATACTGTAACACCATGGACTAGTTTAACCTCCCCCTCCACATACTGAAACACCATGGTCTAGTTTAACCTCCACATACTGTAACACCATGGACTAGTTTAACCTCCCCCTCCACATACTATAACACCATGGTCTAGTTTAACCTCTCCCTCCACATACTGTAACACCATGGACTAGTTTAACCTCCACATACTGTAACACCATGGTCTAGTTTAACCTCCTCATGCTGTAACACCATGGACTAGTTTAACCTCCACATACTGTAACACCATGGACTAGTTTAACCTCCACATACTGTAACACCATGGTCTAGTTTAACCTCCACATACTGTAACACCATGGACTAGTTTAACCTCCCCCTCCACATAATGTAACACCATGGACTAGTTTAACCTCCACATACTGTAACACCATGGACTAGTTTAACCTCCACATACTGTAACACCATGGACTAGTTTAACCTCCACATACTGTAACACCATGGACTAGTTTAACCTCCACATACTGTAACACCATGGACTAGTTTAACCTCGACATACTGTAACACCATGGACTAATTTAACCTCCACATACTGTAACACCATGGACTAGTTTAACCTCCACATACTGTAACACCATGGTCTAGTTTAACCTCCTCATACTGTAACACCATGGACTAGTTTATCCTCCACATACTGTAACACCATGGTCTAGTTTAACCTCCACATACTGTAACACCATGGACTAGTTTAACCTCCCCCTCCACATACTGTAACACCATGGACTAGTTTAACCTCCACATACTGTAACACCATGGAATAGTTTAACCTCCACATACTGTAACACCATGGTCTAGTTTAACCTCCTCATACTGTAACACCATGGACTAGTTTATCCTCCACATACTGTAACACCATGGTCTAGTTTAACCTCCACATACTGTAACACCATGGACTAGTTTAACCTCCCCCTCCACATACTGTAACACCATGGACTAGTTTAACCTCCACATACTGTAACACCATGGAATAGTTTAACCTCCACATACTGTAACACCATGGACTAGTTTAACCTCCACATACTGTAACACCATGGACTAGTTTAACCTCCCCCTCCACATACTGTAACACCATGGTCTAGTTTAACCTCCACATACTGTAACACCATGGACTAGTTTAACCTTCCCCTCCACATACTATAACACCATGGTCTAGTTTAACCTGTCCCTCCACATACTGTAACACCATGGTCTAGTTTAACCTCCCCCTCCACATACTGTAACACCATGGACTAGTTTAACCTCCACATACTATAACACCATGGTCTAGTTTAACCTCCCCCTCTACATACTGTAACACCATGGACTAGTTTAACCTCCTCATACTGTAACACCATGGACTAGTTTAACCTCCCCCTCCACATACTATAACACCATGGTCTAGTTTAACCTCTCCCTCCACATACTGTAAAACCATGGACTAGTTCAACCTCCATCTCCACATACTGTAACACCATGGACTAGTTTAACCTCCACATACTGTAACACCATGGTCTAGTTTAACCTCCTCATACTGTAACACCATGGACTAGTTTATCCTCCACATACTGTAACACCATGGTCTAGTTTAACCTCCACATACTGTAACACCATGGACTAGTTTAACCTCCCCCTCCACATACTGTAACACCATGGACTAGTTTAACCTCCACATACTGTAACACCATGGAATAGTTTAACCTCCACATACTGTAACACCATGGACTAGTTTAACCTCCACATACTGTAACACCATGGACTAGTTTAACCTCCCCCTCCACATACTGTAACACCATGGTCTAGTTTAACCTCCACATACTGTAACACCATGGTCTAGTTTAACCTTCCCCTCCACATACTGTAACACCATGGTCTAGTTTAACCTGTCCCTCCACATACTGTAACACCATGGTCTAGTTTAACCTCCCCCTCCACATACTGTAACACCATGGACTAGTTTAACCTCCACATACTGTAACACCATGGTCTAGTTTAACCTCCCCCTCTACATACTGTAACACCATGGACTAGTTTAACCTCCCCTCCACATACTGTAACACCATGGACTAGTTTAACTCCCCCTCCACATACTGTAACACCATGGTCTAGTTTAACCTCTCCCTCCACATACTGTAAAACCATGGACTAGTTTAACCTCCATCTCCACATACTGTAACACCATGGACTAGTTTAACCTCCACATACTGTAACACCATGGTCTAGTTTAACCTCCTCCCATACTGTAACACCATGGACTAGTTTAACCTCCACATACTGTAACACCATGGACTAGTTTAACCTCCACATACTGTAACACCATGGACTAGTTTAACCCCTCCACATACTGTAACACCATGGACTAGTTTAACCTCCACATACTGTAACACCATGGAATAGTTTAACCTCCACATACTGTAACACCATGGACTAGTTTAACCTCCACATACTGTAACACCATGGACTAGTTTAACCTCCACATACTGTAACACCATGGACTAGTTTAACCTCCCCTCCACATACTGTAACACCATGGTCTAGTTTAACCTCCCCTCCACATACTGTAACACCATGGACTAGTTTAACTCCCCTCCACATACTATAACACCATGGTCTAGTTTAACCTGCCCCTCTACATACTGTAACACCATGGACTAGTTTAACCTCCCCCTCCACATACTGTAACACCATGGTCTAGTTTAACCTCCACATACTGTAACACCATGGACTAGTTTAACCTCCCCCTCCACATACTGTAACACCATGGTCTAGTTTAACCTCTCCCTCCACATACTGTAACACCATGGACTAGTTTAACCTCCACATACTGTAACACCATGGTCTAGTTTAACCTCCTCATACTGTAACACCATGGACTAGTTTAACCTCCACATACTGTAACACCATGGACTAGTTTAACCTCCACATACTGTAACACCATGGTCTAGTTTAACCTCCACATACTGTAACACCATGGACTAGTTTAACCTCCCCCTCCACATAATGTAACACCATGGACTAGTTTAACCCCTCCACATACTGTAACACCATGGACTAGTTTAACCTCCACATACTGTAACACCATGGACTAGTTTAACCTCTACATACTGTAACACCATGGACTAGTTTAACCTCCACATACTGTAACACCATGGACTAGTTTAACCTCGACATACTGTAACACCATGGACTAGTTTAACCTCCACATACTGTAACACCATGGACTAGTTTAACCTCCACATACTGTAACACCATGGTCTAGTTTAACCTCCTCATACTGTAACACCATGGACTAGTTTAACCTCCACATACTGTAACACCATGGTCTAGTTTAACCTCCACATACTGTAACACCATGGACTAGTTTAACCTCCCCCTCCACATACTGTAACACCATGGACTAGTTTAACCTCCACATACTGTAACACCATGGACTAGTTTAACCTCCACATACTGTAACACCATGGTCTAGTTTAACCTCCTCCATACTGTAACACCATGGACTAGTTTAATCCTCCACATACTGTAACACCATGGTCTAGTTTAACCTCCACATACTGTAACACCATGGACTAGTTTAACCTCCCCCTCCACATACTGTAACACCATGGACTAGTTTAACCTCCACATACTGTAACACCATGGAATAGTTTAACCTCCACATACTGTAACACCATGGACTAGTTTAACCTCCACATACTGTAACACCATGGACTAGTTTAACCTCCCCCTCCACATACTGTAACACCATGGTCTAGTTTAACCTCCACATACTGTAACACCATGGACTAGTTTAACCTTCCCCTCCACATACTATAACACCATGGTCTAGTTTAACCTGTCCCTCCACATACTGTAACACCATGGTCTAGTTTAACCTCCCCCTCCACATACTGTAACACCATGGACTAGTTTAACCTCCACATACTATAACACCATGGTCTAGTTTAACCTCCCCCTCTACATACTGTAACACCATGGACTAGTTTAACCTCCACATACTGTAACACCATGGACTAGTTTAACCTCCCCCTCCACATACTCTAACACCATGGTCTAGTTTAACCTCTCCCTCCACATACTGTAAAACCATGGACTAGTTCAACCTCCATCTCCACATACTGTAACACCATGGACTAGTTTAACCTCCACATACTGTAACACCATGGTCTAGTTTAACCTCCTCATACTGTAACACCATGGACTAGTTTATCCTCCACATACTGTAACACCATGGTCTAGTTTAACCTCCACATACTGTAACACCATGGACTAGTTTAACCTCCCCTCCACATACTGTAACACCATGGACTAGTTTAACCTCCACATACTGTAACACCATGGAATAGTTTAACCTCCACATACTGTAACACCATGGACTAGTTTAACCTCCACATACTGTAACACCATGGACTAGTTTAACCTCCACATACTGTAACACCATGGACTAGTTTAACCTCCCCTCCACATACTGTAACACCATGGTCTAGTTTAACCTCCCATACTGTAACACCATGGACTAGTTTAACCTTCCCCTCCACATACTATAACACCATGGTCTAGTTTAACCTGTCCCTCCACATACTGTAACACCATGGTCTAGTTTAACCTCCCCCTCCACATACTGTAACACCATGGACTAGTTTAACCTCCCCCTCTAAATACTGTAACACCATGGACTAGTTTAACCTCCCCCTCCACATACTGAAACACCATGGACTAGTTTAACCTCCACATACTGTAACACCATGGACTAGTTTAACCTCCCCTCCACATACTATAACACCATGGTCTAGTTTAACCTCTCCCTCCACATACTGTAACACCATGGACTAGTTTAACCTCCACATACTGTAACACCATGGACTAGTTTAACCTCCTCATGCTGTAACACCATGGACTAGTTTAACCTCCACATACTGTAACACCATGGACTAGTTTACCTCCACATACTGTAACACCATGGTCTAGTTTAACCTCCACATACTGTAACACCATGGACTAGTTTAACCTCCCCTCCACATAATGTAACACCATGGACTAGTTTAACCTCCACATACTGTAACACCATGGACTAGTTTAACCTCCACATACTGTAACACCATGGACTAGTTTAACCTCCACATACTGTAACACCATGGACTAGTTTAACCTCCACATACTGTAACACCATGGACTAGTTTAACCTCCACATACTGTAACACCATGGACTAGTTTAACCTCCACATACTGTAACACCATGGACTAGTTTAACCTCCACATACTGTAACACCATGGTCTAGTTTAACCTCCTCATACTGTAACACCATGGACTAGTTTAACCTCCACATACTGTAACACCATGGTCTAGTTTAACCTCCACATACTGTAACACCATGGACTAGTTTAACCTCCCCCTCCACATACTGTAACACCATGGACTAGTTTAACCTCCACATACTGTAACACCATGGAATAGTTTAACCTCCACATACTGTAACACCATGGACTAGTTTAACCTCCACATACTGTAACACCATGGACTAGTTTAACCTCCCCCTCCACATACTGTAACACCATGGTCTAGTTTAACCTCCACATACTGTAACACCATGGACTAGTTTAACCTTCCCCTCCACATACTATAACACCATGGTCTAGTTTAACCTGTCCCTCCACATACTGTAACACCATGGTCTAGTTTAACCTCCCCCTCCACATACTGTAACACCATGGACTAGTTTAACCTCCACATACTATAACACCATGGTCTAGTTTAACCTCCCCCTCTACATACAGTAACACCATGGACTAGTTTAACCTCCCCCTCCACATACTGAAACACCATGGTCTAGTTTAACCTCCACATACTGTAACACCATGGACTAGTTTAACCTCCCCCTCCACATACTATAACACCATGGTCTAGTTTAACCTCTCCCTCCACATACTGTAACACCATGGACTAGTTTAACCTCCACATACTGTAACACCATGGTCTAGTTTAACCTCCTCCATGCTGTAACACCATGGACTAGTTTAACCTCCACATACTGTAACACCATGGACTAGTTTAACCTCCACATACTGTAACACCATGGTCTAGTTTAACCTCCACATACTGTAACACCATGGACTAGTTTAACCTCCCCCCTCCACATAATGTAACACCATGGACTAGTTTAACCTCCACATACTGTAACACCATGGACTAGTTTAACCTCCACATACTGTAACACCATGGACTAGTTTAACCTCGACATACAGTAACACCATGGACTAATTTAACCTCTACATACTGTAACACCATGGACTAGTTTAACCTCCACATACTGTAACACCATGGACTAGTTTAACCTCCACATACTGTAACACCATGGACTAGTTTAACCTCCACATACTGTAACACCATGGACTAGTTTAACCTCCCCCTCCACATACTGTAACACCATGGTCTAGTTTAACCTCCACATACTGTAACACCATGGACTAGTTTAACCTTCCCCTCCACATACTATAACACCATGGTCTAGTTTAACCTCTCCCTCCACATACTGTAACACCATGGACTAGTTTAACCTCCACATACTGTAACACCATGGTCTAGTTTAACCTCCTACATGCTGTAACACCATGGACTAGATTAACCTCCACATACTGTAACACCATGGACTAGTTTAACCTCCACATACTGTAACACCATGGTCTAGTTTAACCTCCACATACTGTAACACCATGGACTAGTTTAACCTCCCCCTCCACATACTGTAACACCATGGACTAGTTTAACCTCCACATACTGTAACACCATGGACTAGTTTAACCTCCACATACTGTAACACCATGGACTAGTTTAACCTCCACATACTGTAACACCATGGACTAGTTTAACCTCCACATACTGTAACACCATGGACTAGTTTAACCTCGACATACTGTAACACCATGGACTAGTTTAACCTCCACATACTGTAACACCATGGACTAGTTTAACCTCCACATACTGTAACACCATGGTCTAGTTTAACCTCCTCATACTGTAACACCATGGACTAGTTTAACCTCCACATACTGTAACACCATGGTCTAGTTTAACCTCCACATACTGTAACACCATGGACTAGTTTAACCTCCCCCTCCACATACTGTAACACCATGGACTAGTTTAACCTCCACATACTGTAACACCATGGAATAGTTTAACCTCCACATACTGTAACACCATGGACTAGTTTAACCTCCACATACTGTAACACCATGGACTAGTTTAACCTCCCCTCCACATACTGTAACACCATGGTCTAGTTTAACCTCCACATACTGTAACACCATGGACTAGTTTAACCTTCCCCTCCACATACTATAACACCATGGTCTAGTTTAACCTGTCCCTCCACATACTGTAACACCATGGTCTAGTTTAACCTCCCCCTCCACATACTGTAACACCATGGACTAGTTTAACCTCCACATACTATAACACCATGGTCTAGTTTAACCTCCCCCCTCTACATACTGTAACACCATGGACTAGTTTAACCTCCCCCTCCACATACTGTAACACCATGGTCTAGTTTAACCTCCACATACTGTAACACCATGGACTAGTTTAACCTCCCCCTCCACATACTATAACACCATGGTCTAGTTTAACCTCTCCCTCCACATACTGTAACACCATGGACTAGTTTAACCTCCACATACTGTAACACCATGGTCTAGTTTAACCTCCTCATGCTGTAACACCATGGACTAGTTTAACCTCCACATACTGTAACACCATGGACTAGTTTAACCTCCACATACTGTAACACCATGGTCTAGTTTAACCTCCACATACTGTAACACCATGGACTAGTTTAACCTCCCCTCCACATAATGTAACACCATGGACTAGTTTAACCTCCACATACTGTAACACCATGGACTAGTTTAACCTCCACATACTGTAACACCATGGACTAGTTTAACCTCGACATACTGTAACACCATGGACTAATTTAACCTCTACATACTGTAACACCATGGACTAGTTTAACCTCCACATACTGTAACACCATGGACTAGTTTAACCTCCACATACTGTAACACCATGGACTAGTTTAACCTCCACATACTGTAACACCATGGACTAGTTTAACCTCCCCTCCACATACTGTAACACCGTGGTCTAGTTTAACCTCCACATACTGTAACACCATGGACTAGTTTAACCTCCCCTCCACATACTATAACACCATGGTCTAGTTTAACCTTCCCTCCACATACTGTAACACCATGGACTAGTTTAACCCTCCACATACTGTAACACCATGGACTAGTTTAACCTCCACATACTGTAACAACATGGTCTAGTTTAACCTCCACATACTGTAACACCATGGACTAGTTTAACCTCCATCTCCACATACTGTAACACCATGGACTAGTTTAACCTCCTCTACATACTGTAACACCATGGACTAGTTTAACCCTCCACATACTGTAACACCATGGACTAGTTTAACCTCCTCCACATACTGTAACACCATGGTCTAGTTTAACCTCCAAATACTGTAAAACCATGGACTAGTTTAACCTCCTCTCCACATACTGTAACACCATGGACTAGTTTAACCTCCACATACTGTAACACCATGGTCTAGTTTAACCTCCTCCATACTGTAACACCATGGACTAGTTTAACCCTCCACATACTGTAACACCATGGTCTAGTTTAACCTCCACATACTGTAACACCATGGACTAGTTTAACCTCCCCCTCCACATACTGTAACACCATGGACTAGTTTAACCTCCACATACTGTAACACCATGGACTAGTTTAACCTTCCCCTCCACATACTATAACACCATGGTCTAGTTTAACGTCCCTCCACATACTGTAACACCATGGTCTAGTTTAACCTCCCCTCCACATACTGTAACACCATGGACTAGTTTAACCTCCACATACTGTAACACCATGGTCTAGTTTAACCTCCCCCTCTACATACTGTAACACCATGGACTAGTTTAACCTCCCCTCCACATACTGAAACACCATGGTCTAGTTTAACCTCCACATACTGTAACACCATGGACTAGTTTAACCTCCCCCTCCACATACTGTAACACCATGGTCTAGTTTAACCTCTCCCTCCACATACTGTAACACCATGGACTAGTTTAACCTCCACATACTGTAACACCATGGTCTAGTTTAACCTCCTCATGCTGTAACACCATGGACTAGTTTAACCTCCACATACTGTAACACCATGGACTAGTTTAACCTCCACATACTGTAACACCATGGTCTAGTTTAACCTCCACATACTGTAACACCATGGTCTAGTTTAACCTCCCCCTCCACATACTGTAACACCATGGTCTAGTTTAACCTCCACATACTGTAACACCATGGACTAGTTTAACCTTCCCCTCCACATACTATAACACCATGGTCTAGTTTAACCTGTCCCTCCTCATACTGTAACACCATGGACTAGTTTAACCTCCACATACTGTAACACCATGGACTAGTTTAACCTCCACATACTGTAACAACATGGTCTAGTTCAACCTCCACATACTGTAACACCATGGACTAATTTAACCTCCATCTCCACATACTGTAACACCATGGACTAGTTTAACCTCCTCATACTGTAACACCATGGACTAGTTTAACCTCCACATACTGTAACACCATGGACTAGTTTAACCTCCACATACTGTAACACCATGGTCTAGTTTAACCTCCAAATACTGTAAAACCATGGACTAGTTCAACCTCCATCTCCACATACTGTAACACCATGGACTAGTTTAACCTCCACATACTGTAACACCATGGTCTAGTTTAACCTCCTCATACTGTAACACCATGGACTAGTTTAACCTCCACATACTGTAACACCATGGTCTAGTTTAACCTCCACATACTGTAACACCATGGACTAGTTTAACCTCCCCCTCCACATACTGTAACACCATGGACTAGTTTAACCTCCACATACTGTAACACCATGGAATAGTTTAACCTCCACATACTGTAACACCATGGACTAGTTTAACCTCCACATACTGTAACACCATGGACTAGTTTAACCTTCCCCTCCACATACTATAACACCATGGTCTAGTTTAACCTGTCCCTCCACATAATGTAACACCATGGTCTAGTTTAACCTCCCCTCCACATACTGTAACACCATGGACTAGTTTAACCTCCACATACTATAACACCATGGTCTAGTTTAACCTCCCCCTCTACATACTGTAACACCATGGACTAGTTTAACCTCCCCCTCCACATACTGAAACACCATGGTCTAGTTTAACCTCCACATACTGTAACACCATGGACTAGTTTAACCTCCCCCTCCACATACTATAACACCATGGTCTAGTTTAACCTCTCCCTCCACATACTGTAACACCATGGACTAGTTTAACCTCCACATACTGTAACACCATGGTCTAGTTTAACCTCCTCATGCTGTAACACCATGGACTAGTTTAACCTCCACATACTGTAACACCATGGACTAGTTTAACCTCCACATACTGTAACACCATGGACTAGTTTAACCTCCCCCTCCACATAATGTAACACCATGGACTAGTTTAACCTCCACATACTGTAACACCATGGACTAGTTTAACCTCCACATACTGTAACACCATGGACTAGTTTAACCTCCACATACTGTAACACCATGGACTAGTTTAACCTCGACATACTGTAACACCATGGACTAATTTAACCTCTACATACTGTAACACCATGGACTAGTTTAACCTCCACATACTGTAACACCATGGACTAGTTTAACCTCGACATACTGTAACACCATGGACTAGTTTAACCTCCACATACTGTAACACCATGGACTAGTTTAACCTCCACATACTGTAACACCATGGACTAGTTTAACCTCCACATACTGTAACACCATGGACTAGTTTAACCTCCTCCACATACTGTAACACCATGGTCTAGTTTAACCTCCACATACTGTAACACCATGGACTAGTTTAACCTCCCCCTCCACATACTGTAACACCATGGACTAGTTTAACCTCCACATACTGTAACACCATGGTCTAGTTTAACCTCCACATACTGTAACACCATGGACTAGTTTAACCTCCCCTCCACATACTGTAACACCATGGTCTAGTTTAACCTCCACATACTGTAACACCATGGACTAGTTTAACCTCCCCTCCACATACTGTAACACCATGGTCTAGTTTAACGTCCCTCCACATACTGTAACACCATGGTCTAGTTTAACCTCCCCCTCCACATACTGTAACACCATGGACTAGTTTAACCTCCACATACTATAACACCATGGTCTAGTTTAACCTCCCCCTCTACATACTGTAACACCATGGACTAGTTTAACCTCCCCCTCCACATACTGAAACACCATGGTCTAGTTTAACCTCCACATACTGTAACACCATGGACTAGTTTAACCTCCCCCTCCACATACTATAACACCATGGTCTAGTTTAACCTCTCCCTCCACATACTGTAACACCATGGACTAGTTTAACCTCCACATACTGTAACACCATGGTCTAGTTTAACCTCCTCATGCTGTAACACCATGGACTAGTTTAACCTCCACATACTGTAACACCATGGACTAGTTTAACCTCCACATACTGTAACACCATGGTCTAGTTTAACCTCCACATACTGTAACACCATGGACTAGTTTAACCTCCCCCTCCACATAATGTAACACCATGGACTAGTTTAACCTCCACATACTGTAACACCATGGACTAGTTTAACCTCCACATACTGTAACACCATGGACTAGTTTAACCTCGACATACTGTAACACCATGGACTAATTTAACCTCTACATACTGTAACACCATGGACTAGTTTAACCTCCACATACTGTAACACCATGGACTAGTTTAACCTCCACATACTGTAACACCATGGACTAGTTTAACCTCCACATACTGTAACACCATGGACTAGTTTAACCTCCCCCTCCACATACTGTAACACCATGGTCTAGTTTAACCTCCACATACTGTAACACCATGGACTAGTTTAACCTTCCCTCCACATACTGTAACACCATGGTCTAGTTTAACCTGTCCCTCCACATACTGTAACACCATGGTCTAGTTTAACCTCCCCCTCCACATACTGTAACACCATGGACTAGTTTAACCTCCACATACTATAACACCATGGTCTAGTTTAACCTCCCCCTCTACATACTGTAACACCATGGACTAGTTTAACCTCCCCCTCCACATACTGAACCACCATGGTCTAGTTTAACCTCCACATACTGTAACACCATGGACTAGTTTAACCTCCCCCTCCACATACTATAACACCATGGTCTAGTTTAACCTCTCCCTCCACATACTGTAACACCATGGACTAGTTTAACCTCCCCCTCTACATACTGTAACAGCATGGACTAGTTTAACCTCCACATACTGTAACACCATGGTCTAGTTTAACCTCCTCATGCTGTAAAACCATGGACTAGTTTAACCTCCACATACTGTAACACCATGGACTAGTTTAACCTCCTCATACTGTAACACCATGGACTAGTTTAACCTCCACCTCCACATACTGTAACACCATGGACTAGTTTAACCTCCTCACATACTGTAACACCATGGACTAGTTTAACCTCCACATACTGTAACACCATGGACTAGTTTAACCTCCACATACTGTAACACCATGGACTAGTTTAACCTCCTCATACTGTAACACCATGGACTAGTTTAACCTCCACATACTGTAACACCATGGACTAGTTTAACCTCCACATACTGTAACACCATGGACTAGTTTAACCTCCCCTCCACATACTGTAACACCATGGACTAGTTTAACCTCCACATACTGTAACACCATGGACTAGTTTAACCTCCACATACTGTAACACCATGGACTAGTTTAACCTCCACATACTGTAACACCATGGACTAGTTTAACCTCCACATACTGTAACACCATGGTCTAGTTTAACCTCCACATACTGTAACACCATGGTCTAGTTTAACTCCCTCCACATACTGTAACACCATGGACTAGTTTAACCTCCACATACTGTAACACCATGGTCTAGTTTAACCTCCCCTCCACATACTGTAACACCATGGACTAGTTTAACCCCCCTCCACATACTGTAACACCATGGACTAGTTTAACCTCCACATACTGTAACACCATGGTCTAGTTTAACCTCCCCTCCACATACTGTAACACCATGGTCTAGTTTAACCTCCCCTCCACATACTGTAACACCATGGACTAGTTTAACCTCCACATACTGTAACACCATGGTCTAGTTTAACCTCCACATGCTGTAACACCATGGACTAGTTTAACCTCCACATACTGTAACACCATGGACTAGTTTAACCTCCACATACTGTAACACCATGGACTAGTTTAACCTCCCCTCCACATACTGTAACACCATGGACTAGTTTAACCTCCACATACTGTAACACCATGGACTAGTTTAACCCCCTCCACATACTGTAACACCATGGACTAGTTTAACCCTCCACATACTGTAACACCATGGACTAGTTTAACCCTCCACATACTGTAACACCATGGACTAGTTTAACCTCTCCACATACTGTAACACCATGGACTAGTTTAACCTCCACATACTGTAACACCATGGACTAGTTTAACCTCCACATACTGTAACACCATGGACTAGTTTAACCTCCACATACTGTAACACCATGGTCTAGTTTAACCTCCACATACTGTAACACCATGGACTAGTTTAACCTCCTCCACCATACTGTAACACCATGGACTAGTTTAACCTCCACATACTGTAACACCATGGTCTAGTTTAACCTCCACATACTGTAACACCATGGACTAGTTTAACCTCCCCTCCACATACTGTAACACCATGGACTAGTTTAACCTCCACATACTGTAACACCATGGTCTAGTTTAACCTCCACATACTGTAACACCATGGACTAGTTTAACCTCCCCTCCACATACTGTAACACCATGGTCTAGTTTAACCTCCACATACTGTAACACCATGGACTAGTTTAATTCCTCCACATACTGTAACACCATGGACTAGTTTAACCCTCCACATACTGTAACACCATGGTCTAGTTTAACCCCTCCACATACTGTAACACCATGGACTAGTTTAACCTCCACATACTGTAACACCATGGACTAGTTTAACCCTCCACATACTGTAACACCATGGTCTAGTTTAACCTCCTCCACATACTGTAACACCATGGACTAGTTTAACCTCCACATACTGTAACACCATGGTCTAGTTTAACCTCCTCCACATACTGTAACACCATGGACTAGTTTAACCTCCCCTCCACATACTGTAACACCATGGACTAGTTTAACCCCTCCACATACTGTAACACCATGGACTAGTTTAACCTCCTACATGCTGTAACACCATGGACTAGTTTAACCTCCACATACTGTAACACCATGGACTAGTTTAACCTCCACATACTGTAACACCATGGTCTAGTTTAACCTCCACATACTGTAACACCATGGACTAGTTTAACCTCCCCTCCACATACTGTAACACCATGGACTAGTTTAACCTCCACATACTGTAACACCATGGACTAGTTTAACCTCCACATACTGTAACACCATGGACTAGTTTAACCTCCACATACTGTAACACCATGGACTAGTTTAACCTCCACATACTGTAACACCATGGACTAGTTTAACCTCCACATACTGTAACACCATGGACTAGTTTAACCTCCACATACTGTAACACCATGGACTAGTTTAACCTCCACATACTGTAACACCATGGACTAGTTTAACCTCCCCCTCCACATACTGTAACACCATGGTCTAGTTTAACCTCCACATACTGTAACACCATGGACTAGTTTAACCTTCCCCTCCACATACTATAACACCATGGTCTAGTTTAACCTGTCCCTCCACATACTGTAACACCATGGTCTAGTTTAACCTCCCCCTCCACATACTGTAACACCATGGACTAGTTTAACCTCCACATACTCTAACACCATGGTCTAGTTTAACCTCCCCCTCTACATACTGTAACACCATGGACTAGTTTAACCTCCCCCTCCACATACTGAACCACCATGGTCTAGTTTAACCTCCACATACTGTAACACCATGGACTAGTTTAACCTCCCCCTCCACATACTATAACACCATGGTCTAGTTTAACTCTCCCTCCACATACTGTAACACCATGGACTAGTTTAACCTCCCCCTCTACATACTGTAACACCATGGACTAGTTTAACCTCCACATACTGTAACACCATGGTCTAGTTTAACCTCCTCATGCTGTAACACCATGGACTAGTTTAACCTCCACATACTGTAACACCATGGACTAGTTTAACCTCCACATACTGTAACACCATGGTCTAGTTTAACCTCCACATACTGTAACACCATGGACTAGTTTAACCTCCCCCTCCACATACTGTAACACCATGGACTAGTTTAACCTCCACATACTGTAACACCATGGACTAGTTTAACCTCCACATACTGTAACACCATGGACTAGTTTAACCTCGACATACTGTAACACCATGGACTAGTTTAACCTCCACATACTGTAACACCATGGACTAGTTTAACCTCCACATACTGTAACACCATGGTCTAGTTTAACCTCCACATACTGTAACACCATGGACTAGTTTAACCTCCCCCTCCACATACTGTAACACCATGGACTAGTTTAACCTCCACATACTGTAACACCATGGTCTAGTTTAACCCCTCCACATACTGTAACACCATGGACTAGTTTAACCTCCACATACTGTAACACCATGGACTAGTTTAACCTCCACATACTGTAACACCATGGTCTAGTTTAACCTCCACATACTGTAACACCATGGACTAGTTTAACCTCCCCTCACATACTGTAACACCATGGACTAGTTTAACCTCCACATACTGTAACACCATGGACTAGTTTAACCTCCACATACTGTAACACCATGGACTAGTTTAACCTCCACATACTGTAACACCATGGTCTAGTTTAACCTCCACATACTGTAACACCATGGACTAGTTTAACCTCCACATACTGTAACACCATGGACTAGTTTAACCTCCACATACTGTAACACCATGGACTAGTTTAACCTCCCCCTCCACATACTGTAACACCATGGTCTAGTTTAACCTCCACATACTGTAACACCATGGACTAGTTTAACCTCCCCTCCACATACTGTAACACCATGGTCTAGTTTAACTCCTCCACATACTGTAACACCATGGACTAGTTTAACCTCCCCCCTACATGCTGTAACACCATGGACTAGTTTAACCTCCACATACTGTAACACCATGGACTAGTTTAACCTCCCCACATACTGTAACACCATGGACTAGTTTAACCCTCCACATACTGTAACACCATGGTCTAGTTTAACCTCCACATACTGTAACACCATGGACTAGTTTAACCTCCCCCTCCACATACTATAACACCATGGACTAGTTTAACCTCTCCCACATACTGTAACACCATGGACTAGTTTAACCTCCTCCACATACTGTAACACCATGGACTAGTTTAACCTCCACATACTGTAACACCATGGACTAGTTTAACCTCCACATACTGTAACACCATGGTCTAGTTTAACCTCCACATACTGTAACACCATGGACTAGTTTAACCTCCCCTCCACATACTGTAACACCATGGACTAGTTTAACCTCCACCACATACTGTAACACCATGGACTAGTTTAACCTCCACATACTGTAACACCATGGACTAGTTTAACCTCCACATACTGTAACACCATGGTCTAGTTTAACCTCCACATACTGTAACACCATGGACTAGTTTAACTCCCCTCCACATACTGTAACACCATGGACTAGTTTAACCTCCACATACTGTAACACCATGGTCTAGTTTAACCTCCACATACTGTAACACCATGGACTAGTTTAACCTCCCCTCCACATACTGTAACACCATGGACTAGTTTAACCCCTCCACATACTGTAACACCATGGACTAGTTTAACCTCCTCATACTGTAACACCATGGACTAGTTTAACCTCCACATACTGTAACACCATGGACTAGTTTAACCTCCACATACTGTAACACCATGGTCTAGTTTAACCTCCACATACTGTAACACCATGGACTAGTTTAACCTCCCCCCTCCACATAATGTAACACCATGGACTAGTTTAACCTCCACATACTGTAACACCATGGACTAGTTTAACCTCCACATACTGTAACACCATGGACTAGTTTAACCTCCACATACTGTAACACCATGGACTAGTTTAACCTCCACATACTGTAACACCATGGACTAGTTTAACCTCCACATACTGTAACACCATGGACTAGTTTAACCTCCACATACTGTAACACCATGGACTAGTTTAACCTCCACATACTGTAACACCATGGACTAGTTTAACCTCCCCCTCCACATACTGTAACACCATGGTCTAGTTTAACCTCCACATACTGTAACACCATGGACTAGTTTAACCTTCCCCTCCACATACTATAACACCATGGTCTAGTTTAACCTGTCCCTCCACATACTGTAACACCATGGTCTAGTTTAACCTCCCCCTCCACATACTGTAACACCATGGACTAGTTTAACCTCCACATACTGTAACACCATGGTCTAGTTTAACCTCCCCTCTACATACTGTAACACCATGGACTAGTTTAACCTCCCCTCCACATACTGTAACACCATGGTCTAGTTTAACCTCCACATACTGTAACACCATGGACTAGTTTAACCTCCCCCTCCACATACTGTAACACCATGGTCTAGTTTAACTCCCTCCACATACTGTAACACCATGGACTAGTTTAACCTCCCCCTCCACATACTGTAACACCATGGACTAGTTTAACCTCCACATACTGTAACACCATGGTCTAGTTTAACCTCCTCATGCTGTAACACCATGGACTAGTTTAACCTCCACATACTGTAACACCATGGACTAGTTTAACCTCCACATACTGTAACACCATGGTCTAGTTTAACCTCCACATACTGTAACACCATGGACTAGTTTAACCTCCCCCTCCACATACTGTAACACCATGGACTAGTTTAACCTCCACATACTGTAACACCATGGACTAGTTTAACCTCCACATACTGTAACACCATGGACTAGTTTAACCTCGACATACTGTAACACCATGGACTAGTTTAACCTCTACATACTGTAACACCATGGAAAAGTTTAACCTCCACATACTGTAACACCATGGACTAGTTTAACCTCCTCATACTGTAACACCATGGACTTGTTTAACCTCCACCTCCACATACTGTTACACCATGGACTAGTTTAACCTCCTCATACTGTAACACCATGGACTAGTTTAACCTCCACATACTGTAACACCATGGACTAGTTTAACCTCCACATACTGTAACACCATGGACTAGTTTAACCTCCACATACTGTAACACCATGGTCTAGTTTAACCTCCACATACTGTAACACCATTGTCTAGTTTAACCTCCACATACTGTAACACCATGGACTAGTTTAACCTCCACATACTGTAACACCATGGACTAGTTTAACCTCCCCCTCCACATACTGTAACACCATGGTCTAGTTTAACCTCCACATACTGTAACACCATGGACTAGTTTAACCTCCTCCCTCCACATACTATAACACCATGGTCTAGTTTAACCTCTCCCTCCACATACTGTAACAACATGGTCTAGTTTACCCTCCTCATGCTGTAACACCATGGACTAGTTTAACCTCCACATACTGTAACACCATGGACTAGTTTAACCTCCACATACTGTAACACCATGGTCTAGTTTAACCTCCACATACTGTAACACCATGGACTAGTTTAACCTCCCCCTCCACATACTGTAACACCATGGACTAGTTTAACCTCCACATACTGTAACACCATGGACTAGTTTAACCTCCACATACTGTAACACCATGGACTAGTTTAACCTCGACATACTGTAACACCATGGACTAGTTTAACCTCTACATACTGTAACATCATGGACTAGTTTAACCTCCACATACTGTAACACCATGGACTAGTTTAACCTCCTCATACTGTAACACCATGGACTTGTTTAACCTCCACCTCCAGATACTGTTACACCATGGACTAGTTTAACCTCCTCATACGGTAACACCATGGACTAGTTTAACCTCCACATACTGTAACACCATGGACTAGTTTAACCTCCACATACTGTAACACCATGGTCTAGTTTAACCTCCACATACTGTAACACCATGGACTAGTTTAACCTCCACATACTGTAACACCATGGACTAGTTTAACCTCCCCCTCCACATACTGTAACACCATGGTCTAGTTTAACCTCCACATACTGTAACACCATGGACTAGTTTAACCTCCTCCCTCCACATACTATAACACCATGGTCTAGTTTAACCTCTCCCTCCACATACTGTAACACCATGGTCTAGTTTAACCTCCTCATGCTGTAACACCATGGACTAGTTTAACCTCCACATACTGTAACACCATGGACTAGTTTAACCTCCACATACTGTAACACCATGGTCTAGTTTAACCTCCACATACTGTAACACCATGGACTAGTTTAACCTCCCCCTCCACATACTGTAACACCATGGACTAGTTTAACCTCCACATACTGTAACACCATGGACTAGTTTAACCTCTACATACTGTAACACCATGGACTAGTTTAACCTCGACATACTGTAACACCATGGACTAGTTTAACCTCCACATACTGTAACACCATGGACTAGTTTAACCTCCACATACTGTAACACCATGGTCTAGTTTAACCTCCACATACTGTAACACCATGGACTAGTTTAACCTCCCCCTCCACATACTGTAACACCATGGACTAGTTTAACCCCCACATACTGTAACACCATGGTCTAGTTTAACCTCTCCCTCCACATACTGTAACACCATGGACTAGTTTAACCTCCACATACTGTAACACCATGGACTAGTTTAACCTCCACATACTGTAACACCATGGTCTAGTTTAACCTCCACATACTGTAACACCATGGACTAGTTTAACCTCCCCCTCTACATACTGTAACACCATGGTCTAGTTTAACCTCCACATACTGTAACACCATGGTCTAGTTTAACCTCCACATACTGTAACACCATGGACTAGTTTAACCTCCACATACTGTAACACCATGGACTAGTTTAACCTCCACATACTGTAACACCATGGACTAGTTTAACCTCCACATACTGTAACACCATGGACTAGTTTAACCTCCCCTCCACATACTGTAACACCATGGACTAGTTTAACCCTCCACATACTGTAACACCATGGACTAGTTTAACCTCCTCCCATGCTGTAACACCATGGACTAGTTTAATCCTCCACATACTGTAACACCATGGACTAGTTTAACCTCCACATACTGTAACACCATGGTCTAGTTTAACCTCCACATACTGTAACACCATGGACTAGTTTAACCTCCCCTCCACATACTGTAACACCATGGACTAGTTTAACCTCCACATACTGTAACACCATGGACTAGTTTAACCTCCACATACTGTAACACCATGGACTAGTTTAACCTCCACATACTGTAACACCATGGACTAGTTTAACCTCCACATACTGTAACACCATGGACTAGTTTAACCTCCCCCTCCACATACTGTAACACCATGGTCTAGTTTAACCTCCACATACTGTAACACCATGGACTAGTTTAACCTCCCCTCCACATACTATAACACCATGGTCTAGTTTAACCTCCCTCCACATACTGTAACACCATGGTCTAGTTTAACCTCCCCTCCACATACTGTAACACCATGGACTAGTTTAACCTCCACATACTGTAACACCATGGTCTAGTTTAACCTCCCCCTCACATACTGTAACACCATGGACTAGTTTAACCTCCCCTCCACATACTGAAACACCATGGTCTAGTTTAACCTCCACATACTGTAACACCATGGACTAGTTTAACCTCCCCCTCCACATACTGTAACACCATGGTCTAGTTTAACTCTCCCTCCACATACTGTAACACCATGGACTAGTTTAACCTCCCCTCACATACTGTAACACCATGGACTAGTTTAACCTCCACATACTGTAACACCATGGACTAGTTTAACCTCCTCATGCTGTAACACCATGGACTAGTTTAACCTCCACATACTGTAACACCATGGACTAGTTTAACCTCCCCTCCACATACTGTAACACCATGGTCTAGTTTAACCTCCACATACTGTAACACCATGGACTAGTTTAACCTCCTCCACATACTGTAACACCATGGACTAGTTTAACCTCCACATACTGTAACACCATGGACTAGTTTAACCTCCACATACTGTAACACCATGGACTAGTTTAACCTCCACATACTGTAACACCATGGTCTAGTTTAACCTCCACATACTGTAACACCATGGACTAGTTTAACCTCCTCCACATACTGTAACACCATGGACTAGTTTAACCTCCACATACTGTAACACCATGGACTAGTTTAACCTCCCCTCCACATACTGTAACACCATGGACTAGTTTAACCTCCACATACTGTAACACCATGGACTAGTTTAACCTCCACATACTGTAACACCATGGACTAGTTTAACCTCCACATACTGTAACACCATGGACTAGTTTAACCTCCACATACTGTAACACCATGGACTAGTTTAACCTCCACATACTGTAACACCATGGTCTAGTTTAACCTCCACATACTGTAACACCATGGACTAGTTTAACCTCCACATACTGTAACACCATGGACTAGTTTAACCTCCACATACTGTAACACCATGGACTAGTTTAACCTCCCCTCCACATACTGTAACACCATGGTCTAGTTTAACCTCCATATACTGTAACACCATGGACTAGTTTAACCTCCCCCTCCACATACTATAACACCATGGTCTAGTTTAACCTCTCCCTCCACATACTGTAACACCATGGTCTAGTTTAACCTCCCCCTCTACATACTGTAACACCATGGACTAGTTTAACCTCCACATACTATAACACCATGGTCTAGTTTAACCTCCCCTTCCACATACTGTAACACCATGGACTAGTTTAACCTCCCCCTCCACATACTGTAACACCATGGTCTAGTTTAACCTCCACATACTGTAACACCATGGACTAGTTTAACCTCCCCCTCCACATACTATAACACCATGGTCTAGTTAAACCTCCACATACTGTAACACCATGGTCTAGTTTAACCTCCTCATACTGTAACACCATGGACTAGTTTAACCTCCACATACTGTAACACCATGGACTAGTTTAACCTCCACATACTGTAACACCATGGTCTAGTTTAACCTCCACATACTGTAACACCATGGACTAGTTTAACCTCCATCTCCACATACTGTAACACCATGGACTAGTTTAACCTCCTCATACTGTAACACCATGGACTAGTTTAACCTCCACATACTGTAACACCATGGACTAGTTTAACCTCCACATACTGTAACAAAATGGTCTAGTTTAACCTCCACAAACTGTAACACCATGGACTAGTTTAACCTCCATCTCCACATACTGTAACACCATGGACTAGTTTAACCTCCACATACTGTAACACCATGGTCTAGTTTAACCTCCTCATACTGTAACACCATGGACTAGTTTAACCTCCACATACTGTAACACCATGGTCTAGTTTAACCTCCACATACTGTAACACCATGGACTTGTTTAACCTCCCCCTCCACATACTCTAACACCATGGACTAGTTTAACCTCCACATACTGTAACACCATGGACTAGTTTAACCTCCTCATGCTGTAACACCATGGACTAGTTTAACCTCCACATACTGTAACACCATGGACTAGTTTAACCTCCACATACTGTAACACCATGGTCTAGTTTAACCTCCACATACTGTAACACCATGGACTAGTTTAACCTCCCCCTCCACATAATGTAACACCATGGACTAGTTTAACCTCCACATACTGTAACACCATGGACTAGTTTAACCTCCACATACTGTAACACCATGGACTAGTTTAACCTCCGACATACTGTAACACCATGGACTAGTTTAACCTCCACATACTGTAACACCATGGACTAGTTTAACCTCCACATACTGTAACACCATGGACTAGTTTAACCTCCACATACTGTAACACCATGGACTAGTTTAACCTCCACATACTGTAACACCATGGACTAGTTTAACCTCCCCCTCCACATACTGTAACACCATGGTCTAGTTTAACCTCCACATACTGTAACACCATGGACTAGTTTAACCTTCCCCTCCACATACTATAACACCATGGTCTAGTTTAACCTCCCTCCACATACTGTAACACCATGGTCTAGTTTAACCTCCCCTCCACATACTGTAACACCATGGACTAGTTTAACCTCCACATACTGTAACACCATGGTCTAGTTTAACCTCCCCTCTACATACTGTAACACCATGGACTAGTTTAACCTCCCCCTCCACATACTGAACACCATGGTCTAGTTTAACCTCCACATACTGTAACACCATGGACTAGTTTAACCTCCCCTCCACATACTGTAACACCATGGTCTAGTTTAACTCCTCCACATACTGTAACACCATGGACTAGTTTAACCTCCCCCTCCACATACTGTAACACCATGGACTAGTTTAACCCTCCACATACTGTAACACCATGGTCTAGTTTAACCTCCTCATGCTGTAACACCATGGACTAGTTTAACCTCCACATACTGTAACACCATGGACTAGTTTAACCTCCACATACTGTAACACCATGGTCTAGTTTAACCTCCACATACTGTAACACCATGGACTAGTTTAACCTCCCCCTCCACATACTGTAACACCATGGACTAGTTTAACCTCCACATACTGTAACACCATGGACTAGTTTAACCTCCACATACTGTAACACCATGGACTAGTTTAACCTCGACATACTGTAACACCATGGACTAGTTTAACCTCTACATACTGTAACACCATGGAAAAGTTTAACCTCCACATACTGTAACACCATGGACTAGTTTAACCTCCTCCATACTGTAACACCATGGACTAGTTTAACCTCCACCTCCACATACTGTAACACCATGGACTAGTTTAACCTCCTCATACTGTAACACCATGGACTAGTTTAACCTCCACATACTGTAACACCATGGACTAGTTTAACCTCCACATACTGTAACACCATGGACTAGTTTAACCTCCACATACTGTAACACCATGGTCTAGTTTAACCTCCACATACTGTAACACCATGGTCTAGTTTAACCTCCACATACTGTAACACCATGGACTAGTTTAACCTCCACATACTGTAACACCATGGACTAGTTTAACCTCCCCCTCCACATACTGTAACACCATGGTCTAGTTTAACCTCCACATACTGTAACACCATGGACTAGTTTAACCTCCTCCCTCCACATACTATAACACCATGGTCTAGTTTAACCTCTCCCTCCACATACTGTAACAACATGGTCTAGTTTACCCTCCTCATGCTGTAACACCATGGACTAGTTTAACCTCCACATACTGTAACACCATGGACTAGTTTAACCTCCACATACTGTAACACCATGGTCTAGTTTAACCTCCACATACTGTAACACCATGGACTAGTTTAACCTCCCCCTCCACATACTGTAACACCATGGACTAGTTTAACCTCCACATACTGTAACACCATGGACTAGTTTAACCTCCACATACTGTAACACCATGGACTAGTTTAACCTCGACATACTGTAACACCATGGACTAGTTTAACCTCTACATACTGTAACACCATGGACTAGTTTAACCTCCACATACTGTAACACCATGGACTAGTTTAACCTCCTCATACTGTAACACCATGGACTAGTTTAACCTCCACCTCCAGATACTGTTACACCATGGACTAGTTTAACCTCCACATACGGTAACACCATGGACTAGTTTAACCTCCACATACTGTAACACCATGGACTAGTTTAACCTCCACATACTGTAACACCATGGTCTAGTTTAACCTCCACATACTGTAACACCATGGACTAGTTTAACCTCCACATACTGTAACACCATGGACTAGTTTAACCTCCCCCTCCACATACTGTAACACCATGGTCTAGTTTAACCTCCACATACTGTAACACCATGGACTAGTTTAACCTCCTCCCTCCACATACTATAACACCATGGTCTAGTTTAACCTCTCCCTCCACATACTGTAACACCATGGTCTAGTTTAACCTCCTCATGCTGTAACACCATGGACTAGTTTAACCTCCACATACTGTAACACCATGGACTAGTTTAACCTCCACATACTGTAACACCATGGTCTAGTTTAACCTCCACATACTGTAACACCATGGACTAGTTTAACCTCCCCCTCCACATACTGTAACACCATGGACTAGTTTAACCTCCACATACTGTAACACCATGGACTAGTTTAACCTCCACATACTGTAACACCATGGACTAGTTTAATCCCCTCGACATACTGTAACACCATGGACTAGTTTAACCTCCACATACTGTAACACCATGGACTAGTTTAACCTCCACATACTGTAACACCATGGTCTAGTTTAACCTCCACATACTGTAACACCATGGACTAGTTTAACCTCCCCCTCCACATACTGTAACACCATGGACTAGTTTAACCTCCACATACTGTAACACCATGGTCTAGTTTAACCTCTCCTCCACATACTGTAACACCATGGACTAGTTTAACCTCCACATACTGTAACACCATGGACTAGTTTAACCTCCACATACTGTAACACCATGGTCTAGTTTAACCTCCACATACTGTAACACCATGGACTAGTTTAACCTCCCCCTCTACATACTGTAACATCATGGTCTAGTTTAACCTCCACATACTGTAACACCATGGTCTAGTTTAACCTCCACATACTGTAACACCATGGACTAGTTTAACCTCCTCATACTGTAACACCATGGACTAGTTTAACCTCCACATACTGTAACACCATGGTCTAGTTTAACCTCCACATACTGTAACACCATGGACTAGTTTAACCTCCCCTCCACATACTGTAACACCATGGACTAGTTTAACCTCCACATACTGTAAAACCATGGACTAGTTTAACCTCCTCATGCTGTAACACCATGGACTAGTTTAACCTCCACATACTGTAACACCATGGACTAGTTTATCTCCACATACTGTAACACCATGGTCTAGTTTAACCTCCACATACTGTAACACCATGGACTAGTTTAACCTCCCCCTCCACATACTGTAACACCATGGACTAGTTTAACCTCCACATACTGTAACACCATGGACTAGTTTAACCCTCCACATACTGTAACACCATGGACTAGTTTAACCTCCACATACTGTAACACCATGGACTAGTTTAACCTCCACATACTGTAACACCATGGACTAGTTTAACCTCCACATACTGTAACACCATGGACTAGTTTAACCTCCACATACTGTAACACCATGGACTAGTTTAACCTCCACATACTGTAACACCATGGACTAGTTTAACCTCCCCCTCCACATACTGTAACACCATGGTCTAGTTTAACCTCCACATACTGTAACACCATGGACTAGTTTAACCTCCACATACTGTAACACCATGGTCTAGTTTAACCTCCCCCTCCACATACTGTAACACCATGGTCTAGTTTAACCTCCCCCTCCACATACTGTAACACCATGGACTAGTTTAACCTCCACATACTATAACACCATGGTCTAGTTTAACCTCCCCCTCCACATACTGTAACACCATGGACTAGTTTAACCTCCCCCTCCACATACTGTAACACCATGGTCTAGTTTAACCGGTCCCTCCACATACTGTAACACCATGGACTAGTTTAACCTCCCCCTCCACATACTGTAACACCATGGTCTAGTTTAACCTCTCCCTCCACATACTGTAACACCATGGACTAGTTTAACCTCCCCCTCTACATACTGTAACACCATGGACTAGTTTAACCTCCACATACTGTAACACCATGGTCTAGTTTAACCTCCTCATACTGTAACACCATGGACTAGTTTAACCTCCACATACTGTAACACCATGGACTAGTTTAACCTCCACATACTGTAACACCATGGTCTAGTTTAACCTCCACATACTGTAACACCATGGACTAGTTTAACCTCCCCCTCCACATACTGTAACACCATGGACTAGTTTAACCTCCACATACTGTAACACCATGGACTAGTTTAACCTCCACATACTGTAACACCATGGACTAGTTTAACCTCGACATACTGTAACACCATGGACTAGTTTAACCTCCACATACTGTAACACCATGGACTAGTTTAACCTCCACATACTGTAACACCATGGACTAGTTTAACCTCCACATACTGTAACACCATGGACTAGTTTAACCTCCACCTCCACATACTGTAACACCATGGACTAGTTTAACCTCCTCATACTGTAACACCATGGACTAGTTTAACCTCCACATACTGTAACACCATGGACTAGTTTAACCTCCACATACTGTAACACCATGGACTAGTTTAACCTCCACATACTGTAACACCATGGTCTAGTTTAACCTCCACATACTGTAACACCATGGTCTAGTTTAACCTCCACATACTGTAACACCATGGACTAGTTTAACCTCCTCCACATACTGTAACACCATGGACTAGTTTAACCCTCCACATACTGTAACACCATGGTCTAGTTTAACCTCCACCACATACTGTAACACCATGGACTAGTTTAACCCCTCCACATACTGTAACACCATGGTCTAGTTTAACCTCCACATACTGTAACACCATGGACTAGTTTAACCTCCCCTCCACATACTGTAACACCATGGACTAGTTTAACCTCCACATACTGTAACACCATGGACTAGTTTAACCTCCTCACATACTGTAACACCATGGACTAGTTTAACCTCCACATACTGTAACACCATGGACTAGTTTAACCTCCACATACTGTAACACCATGGACTAGTTTAACCTCCACATACTGTAACACCATGGACTAGTTTAACCTCCACCTCCACATACTGTAACACCATGGACTAGTTTAACCTCCACATACTGTAACACCATGGACTAGTTTAACCTCCACATACTGTAACACCATGGACTAGTTTAACCTCGACATACTGTAACACCATGGACTAGTTTAACCTCCACATACTGTAACACCATGGACTAGTTTAACCTCCACATACTGTAACACCATGGACTAGTTTAACCTCCACATACTGTAACACCATGGACTAGTTTAACCTCCACATACTGTAACACCATGGACTAGTTTAACCTCCCCCTCCACATACTGTAACACCATGGTCTAGTTTAACCTCCACATACTGTAACACCATGGACTAGTTTAATTCCCTCCACATACTGTAACACCATGGTCTAGTTTAACCCCCTCCACATACTGTAACACCATGGTCTAGTTTAACCTCCCCTCCACATACTGTAACACCATGGACTAGTTTAACCTCCACATACTGTAACACCATGGTCTAGTTTAACCTCCCCTCCACATACTGTAACACCATGGACTAGTTTAACCTCCCCTCCACATACTGTAACACCATGGTCTAGTTTAACCTCCACATACTGTAACACCATGGACTAGTTTAACCTCCCCCTCCACATACTGTAACACCATGGTCTAGTTTAACCTCTCCCTCCACATACTGTAACACCATGGACTAGTTTAACCTCCCCTCCACATACTGTAACACCATGGACTAGTTTAACCTCCACATACTGTAACACCATGGTCTAGTTTAACCTCCTCATGCTGTAACACCATGGACTAGTTTAACCTCCACATACTGTAACACCATGGACTAGTTTAACCTCCACATACTGTAACACCATGGTCTAGTTTAACCTCCACATACTGTAACACCATGGACTAGTTTAACCTCCCCTCCACATACTGTAACACCATGGACTAGTTTAACCTCCACATACTGTAACACCATGGACTAGTTTAACCTCCACATACTGTAACACCATGGACTAGTTTAACCTCCACATACTGTAACACCATGGACTAGTTTAACCTCCACATACTGTAACACCATGGACTAGTTTAACCTCCACATACTGTAACACCATGGACTAGTTTAACCTCCACATACTGTAACACCATGGACTAGTTTAACCTCCACATACTGTAACACCATGGACTAGTTTAACCTCCACATACTGTAACACCATGGACTAGTTTAACCTCCACATACTGTAACACCATGGACTAGTTTAACACCTCCACATACTGTAACACCATGGACTAGTTTAACCTCCACATACTGTAACACCATGGACTAGTTTAACCTCCACATACTGTAACACCATGGACTAGTTTAACCTCCACATACTGTAACACCATGGTCTAGTTTAACCTCCACATACTGTAACACCATGGACTAGTTTAACCTCCCTCCACATACTGTAACACCATGGACTAGTTTAACCTCCACATACTGTAACACCATGGACTAGTTTAACCTCCCTCACATGCTGTAACACCATGGACTAGTTTAACCTCCACATACTGTAACACCATGGACTAGTTTAACCTCCACATACTGTAACACCATGGACTAGTTTAACCTCCACATACTGTAACACCATGGACTAGTTTAACCTCCCCCTCCACATACTGTAACACCATGGACTAGTTTAACCTCCACATACTGTAACACCATGGACTAGTTTAACCTTCACATACTGTAACACCATGGACTAGTTTAACCTCCACATACTGTAACACCATGGACTAGTTTAACCTCCACATACTGTAACACCATGGACTAGTTTAACCCCTCCACATACTGTAACACCATGGTCTAGTTTAACCTCCACATACTGTAACACCATGGACTAGTTTAACCTCCCCCCTCCACATACTATAACACCATGGTCTAGTTTAACCTGTCCCTCCACATACTGTAACACCATGGTCTAGTTTAACTCCCCCTCCACATACTGTAACACCATGGACTAGTTTAACCTCCACATACTATAACACCATGGTCTAGTTTAACCTCCCCCTCTACATACTGTAACACCATGGACTAGTTTAACCTCCCTCCACATACTGAACACCATGGTCTAGTTTAACCTCCACATACTGTAACACCATGGACTAGTTTAACCTCCCCCTCCACATACTATAACACCATGGTCTAGTTTAACCTCTCCCTCCACATACTGTAACACCATGGACTAGTTTAACCTCCCCCCTCCACATACTGTAACACCATGGACTAGTTTAACTCTCCCTCCACATACTGTAACACCATGGTCTAGTTTAACCTCCTCATGCTGTAACACCATGGACTAGTTTAACCTCCACATACTGTAACACCATGGACTAGTTTAACCTCCACATACTGTAACACCATGGTCTAGTTTAACCTCCACATACTGTAACACCATGGACTAGTTTAACCTCCCCCTCCACATACTGTAACACCATGGACTAGTTTAACCTCCACATACTGTAACACCATGGACTAGTTTAACCTCCACATACTGTAACACCATGGACTAGTTTAACCTCGACATACTGTAACACCATGGACTAGTTTAACCTCCACATACTGTAACACCATGGACTAGTTTAACCCCTCCACATACTGTAACACCATGGACTAGTTTAACCTCCACATACTGTAACACCATGGACTAGTTTAACCTCCTTCCTCCACATACTGTAACACCATGGACTAGTTTAACCTCCCCACATACTGTAACACCATGGACTAGTTTAACTCCCTCCACATACTGTAACACCATGGACTAGTTTAACCTCCACATACTGTAACACCATGGACTAGTTTAACCTCCACATACTGTAACACCATGGTCTAGTTTAACCTCCACATACTGTAACACCAT
>NW_025547203.1:0-14592 GCF_905237065.1 Salmo salar
AAAAATTGATTTTAAACAGCGGTGACATGCTCAAGTGGTAGTGGAAATTTAGAATTCTTATTGTCATTGAATTGCGCCATGCGCGACACTTCTTTACCATTTCGGATAGTGTCTGGAACGCACGAACAAAACGCCGCTTATCTCGACTATAACGATGGATTATTTTGACCAAACCAACATTTGTTATTGAAGTAGCAGTTCCTGTGTGCATTCTGACGAAGACAACAAAAGGTAATCAAACTTTTACAATAGTAAATATGATTATGGTGAGTGCTAAACTTGCCGGGTGTCTAAATAGCCAGCCCAGTGATGCCTGGGCTTAGTACTTAGAATATTGCAAAATGTGCTTTCACCAAAAGCTATTTTAAAATCGGACATATCGAGTACATAGAGGAGGATCTGTATCTATAATTCTTAAAATAAGTTATGCTTTTGTGAACGTTTATCGTGAGTAATTTAGTAAAATGTTAGCGGGAATTCCCGGAAGTTTGCTGTTCTGAACGTCACATGCTAATGTAAAAGCTGGGATATAAATATGAACTTGATTGAACAAAACATGCATGTATTGCATGTATTGTATAACATAATGTCCTAGGGTTGTCATCTGATGAAGATCATCAAAGGTGAGTGCTGCATTTAGCTGTCTTCTGGGTTTTGGTGACATTATATGCTGGCTTGAAAAATGGGTGTCTGATTATTTCTGGCTTGGTACTCTGCTGACATAATCTAATGTTTTGCTTTCGTTGTAAAAGCCTTTTTGAAATCGGACAGTGTGGTTAGATTAACGAGAGTCTTGTCTTTAAATAGCTGTAAAATAGTCATGGTGTTTGAGAAATTGAAGTAATAGGATTTTTAAGGTTTTGGAAAATCGCGCTACAGGCTGCCAGTGGCTGTTACGTAGGTGGAACGAATTAAGTCCCCCTAGCCCAGAGAGGTTAACCTGTTAGGGCAGGGGGCAGTATTACACACGGCTGGATAAAAAACCCACCCGATTTAATCTGTGGTTACTCTCCTGCCCAGTAACTAGAATATGCATATAATTATTCGCTGGATAGAAAACTCTCCAAAGTTTCTAAAACTGTTTGAATGGTGTCTGAGTATAACAGAACTCAAATGGCAGGTCATAACCGAGAGATTCCTTTACAGGGGAAGTGGCCTGTGTGACCATTTATTGTCTTTCTTTGACATCTCATTAAATTACAAAAGGATCTCTGTAACGTGACACTTCCCACGGCTCCAATAGGCTCTCAAAGCCCGGAAAAACCTGAATGTCGTCATCCCAGCCCCAGGCTGAAACACATTATCGCCTTTCTCAAGTGGGCGATCAAGGGACAATGGGCATTAGGCACGTACGCACTGGTCGCCCCGTCTTTGTGTTTTTCCTCTGTTTGCCGAAGGAGATTCCCGGTCGGAATATTATCGCTTTTTACAGATAAATTCGTATAAAAATTGATTTTAAACAGCCCGGTTGACATGCTTCAAGGTACGGTATTGGAATATTTAGAATTTTTTGTCACGAATTTTGCCATGCGCACGACCCTGATTTACCATTTCGGATAGTGTCTGGGACGATTGAACAAAACGCCGCTATTCGGATATAACAATGGATTATTTTGGACCAAACCAACATTTGTTATTGAAGTAGCAGACCTGGGAGTGCATTCTGACGAAGACAACAAAAGGTAATCAAACTTTTATAATAGTAAATCTGATTTTTGGTGAAGGCTAAACTTGCCGGCTGTCTAAATAGCTAGCCCGTGATGGCTGGGCTATGTACTTAGAATATTGCAAAATGTGCTTTCACCAAAAGCTATTTTAAAATCGGACATATCGAGTGCATAGAGGAGTTCTGTATCTATAATTCTTAAAATAATTGTTATGCTTTTTGTGAAAGAACGTTTATCGTGAGTAATTTAGTAAAATGTTGAAGCGAATTCCCCGAAGTTATGCTAGTTCTGAACGTCACATGCTAGTGTAAAAAGCTGTTTTTTGATATAAATATGAACTTGATTGAACAAAACATGCATGTATTGTATAACATAATGTCCTAGGGTGTCTATCTGACGAAGATCATCAAAGGTTAGTGCTGCATTTAGCTGTCTTCTGGGTTTTTGTGACATTATATGCTAGCTTGAAAAATGGGTGTCTGATTATTTCTGGCTTGGTACTCTGCTGACATAATCTAATGTTTTGCTTTCGTTGTAAAGCCTTTTTGAAATCGGACAGTGTGGTTAGATTAACGAGTCTTGTCTTTAAATAGCTGTAAATAGTCATATGTTTGAGAAATTGAAGTAGGGAAGGGAGTTGACTTGATTGGTTTAGTCTCTAAGGTTTAAGTTCAGTTGGCTGAAGAATGAATGAACTGCTCTGAGAGAGAGGAATCGGAGATCACGCTGCTCTGAGAGGACGGAGATCACGCTGCACTGAGAGAGAGGACGGAGATCACGCTGCACTGAGAGAGAGGACGGAGATCACGCTGCTCTGAGAGAGAGGACGGAGATCACGCTGCTCTGAGAGAGAGGACGGAGATCACGCTGCTCTGAGAGAGAGGACGGAGATCACGCTGCTCTGAGAGAGAGGACGGAGATCACGCTGCTCTGAGAGAGAGAGGACGGAGATCACGCTGCTCTGAGAGAGAGAGACGGAGATCACGCTGCTCTGAGAGAGAGAGGACGGAGATCACGCTGCTCTGAGAGAGAGAGGACGGAGATCACGCTGCTCTGAGAGAGAAGACGGAGATCACGCTGCTCTAGAGAGAGGACGGAGATCACGCTGCTCTGAGAGAGAGGACGGAGACCACGCTGCTCTGAGAGAGAGGACGGAGATCATGCTCTCTCCCGCCTATACAGTTCCTCTGCCACACCCTCGACTTCCGAAACCATTCTCCCTACCTCATGCCTTGCTGCCACTGTGGATTGGGGTATTGAGTACCTGCTTCGAGAGGCGCAACGCTCCCAACCTGGACCTGAAAAACCCCGGCTAACCGGCTGTTTGTCCCCTAACCCAGTCTGGTCCCGGGTCCTGGAATGGGCTCATTCCTCAAGACTGACCTGTCATCCAGGATCCCGTCGTACACTAGCCTTCCTTCGACAACGTTTCTGGTGGCCCACAATGGTCCCTGACATCTCTGCCTCTCGTCACTGCATGAACTGTGTGTGCTCCATGGCATGCTCCTTCTGGCCTCCTGCAGCCACTACCGTCCTCATCGTCCTGGTCTCATATATCTCCGGACTTTGTCACTTGGCTCCCTCCGTCGGATGGCAACACTGTCATTCTAACGGTAGTCGACCGATTCTCCAAGGACGCCCATTTCATCCCTCTCCCCAAACTACCTTATGCCAAGGAGACGGCCCAGCTTATGATGCAGCATGTCTTCCGGATCCATGGACTCCCAGTAGACATGGTCTCCGATCGGGGGTCCTCAGTTTTCTGCATCCTTATTGGGTCGTCGGCCATCCTTTCATCCGGATTCCATCCCCAAACTAGCGGTCAATTGGATCGAGCCAAGCAAGACCTGGAGACCACCTTTTAACCTCTTACATCTAGACGTTCCGCTAAGCGGAACACCTGCTCCAATATCCAATGATAGGCGTGGCGCAAATTACAAATTCTCTAAAATACAAAAACTTCCATTTTTCAAACATATGACTATTTCACAGCATTTTAACGACAAGACTCTCCTTTATCTAACCACACTGTCCGATTTCAAAAAGGCTTTACAGCGAAAGCAAAACATTAGATTATGTCAGCAGAGTACCCAGCCAGAAATAATCAGACACCCATTTTTCAAGCTAGCATATAATGTCACAAAAAACAAAACCACAGCTAAATGCAGCACTAACCTTTGATCTTCATCAGATGACACACCTAGGACATTATGTTATACAATACATGCATGTTTTGTTCTATCAAGTTCATATTTATATCAAAAACAGCTTTACATTAGCATGTGACGTTCAGAACTAGCATACCTCCGTGAATTTACTAAATTACTCACGATAAACGTTCACAAAAAACATAACAATTATTTTAATGTTCTCAACAAAGGAATATAATATCAATGTCAAGAATGATTTGTTGACCTAAATACCTTCCTTTGAACTCGTCACCTGCTATTAGTGAATTAGAAAAGGTGTAATTGAGACACTTCCCATTGCTCACCATTTAAATCACTGACAGATTCCTTCAAAATGTCATCATTGTTATTCCAGTTGAATACTCATACGTGAAACTGTCCGACAGTCATTGTTGCATTGCTGGTTTTAGTTTAGGAGATTGGAGGACTATCTTGTTCCTCCTGGGGTATTATGGTAAAGACTGTTCTAGAAGACTATCCTGTTCCTCCTGGGGTATTATGGTAAAGACTGTTCTAGAAGACTATCCTGTTCCTCCTGGGGTATTATGGTAAAGACTGTTCTAGAAGACTATCCTGTTCCTACTGGGGTATTATGGTAAAGACTGTTCTAGAAGACTATCCTGTTCCTACTGGGGTATTATGGTAAAGACTGTTCTAGAAGACTATCCTGTTCCTACTGGGGTATTATGGTAAAGACTGTTCTAGAAGACTATCCTGTTCCTACTGGGGTATTATGGTAAAGACTGTTCTAGAAGACTCTCCTGTTCTAATATTCACACACACACACACACACACACACACACACACACACACACACACACACACACACACACACACACACACACACACACACACACACACACACACACACACACACACACACACACACACACACACACACACACACACACACACACACACACACACACACACACACACACACACACACACACACACACACACACACACACACACACACACACACACACACACACACACACACACACACACACACACACACACACACACACACACACACGTCTATGCGATAGCCACCAGCATTCTGGTTTGATAAGATAGAATTTGAGAGTAGTGAGTCACTCACACAGCTTTTAAATTAACAAAGAAACTCCAGATTGAACTACTTGTCAAGACCACCATTTCACAATTAAACCTTTCACGCATATCAGGCTGTTGTCAAAGCAAAGAAATCAATATTTTCATCCTCTGTAATTTAATAAATGTTTCATTTTAATTATTGTCATAATCACACAGTCCACAGTGCTCCACCTATAAAGGAGGGAGCAAATTCATCGTTGCAAGAAGAGAGGACTGCAGCGTAGCCGTCCCTTCTGTCTCATAGAGAGGACTGCAGTGTAGCCGTCCCTTCTGTCTCATAGAGAGGACTGCAGAGTAGCTGTCCCTTCTGTCTCATAGAGAGGACTGCAGTGTAGCTGTCCCTTCTGTCTCATAGAGAGGACTGCAGAGTAGCTGTCCCTTCTGTCTCATAGAGAGGACTGCAGTGTAGCTGTCCCTTCTGTCTCATAGAGAGGACTTCAGCGTAGCCGTCCCTTCTGTCTCATAGAGAGGACTGCAGTGTAGCTGTCCCTTCTGTCTCATAGAGAGGACTGCAGTGTAGCTGTCCCTTCTGTCTCATAGAGAGGACTGCAGTGTAGCTGTCACCCTTCTGTCTCGTAGAGAGGACTGCAGAGTAGCCGTCCCTTCTGTCTCATAGAGAGGACTGCAGTGTAGCTGTCCCTTCTGTCTCGTAGAGAGGACTGCAGTGTAGCTGTCCCTTCTGTCTCATAGAGAGGACTGCAGTGTAGCCGTCCCTTCTGTCTCATAGAGAGGACTGCAGTGTAGCTGTCCCTTCTGTCTCGTAGAGAGGACTGCAGTGTAGCTGTCCCTTCTGTCTCGTAGAGAGGACTGCAGTGTAGCTGTCCCTTCTGTCTCGTAGAGAGGACTGCAGTGTAGCTGTCCCTTCTGTCTCGTAGAGAGGACTGCAGTGTAGCTGTCCCTTCTGTCTCATAGAGAGGACTGCAGTGTAGCTGTCCCGTCTGTCTCGTAGAGAGGACTGCAGTGTAGCTGTCCCTCATAGAGCTCCATGCTGTCAGTAGCTCCTCAATGCAGACACACAGCTCTGCAGATACACACCCACCCTGACCTTGCATTTTATAACGCATTTTATAGCGTAATTCTACTGCAGCTTTATAACGCCAACAAGCTTACCCTTCTATCTCCCTTTCTCTCTTTTTTACTGTCTGTCTGTCACACACTGAATATTGTAAGGGTGCTACAGTCCAAATGACACATGTTCTGATTGAGTGTTGAAAGGGGCTTTGTGGCATTGATTTCCCATCCATAAGAGGAGAGAGAGAGAGAGAGAGAGCCAGAGCCAGCGGAAGAGAGAGAGAGAGAGCCAGCGGAAGAGAGAGAGAGAGAACCAGCGGAAGAGAGCGACAGACCCAGAGGAAGAGAGAGAGAGAGAGGTAGAGAGAGACCCAGAGAGAGAGCGAGAGAACGCGAAAGAGAGAGAGTGCGAGAGAGAGAACCAGAGGAAGAGAGAGCGAGAGAACCAGAGGAAAGAGAGAGCGAGAGAACCAGAGGAAGAGAGAGAGCGAGAGAACCAGAGGTAGAGAGAGCGAGAGACCCAGAGGTAGAGAGACCCAGAGGTAGAGAGAGCGAGAGACCCAGAGGTAGAGAGAACAAAAGAACCAGAGGAAGAGAGCGAGAGAACCAGAGGAAGAGAGAATGAGAGAGAGCGCGAGAAAGCGAGAGCACGAGAGAGCACCAGAGACAGAGAGGAAGAGCAAGAGAGAGCGAGTCCCCCAGCCACATCATAATACACACAGACACAAACGACCCGAGAGCAGCAGGGGTGGCTAGACCACTCAAGGGAGTGATTGAAAAAGCCTCTTCCACTTTCCTCAATGCACAAGTGGTTATCTCCACCCTGCTACCACGAAAATACTTTCACCTTGCCACCGTACAGCGGGTGACTGAATGTTTCCCTGGGCTGCGTCTCAAAACCAAATGTTTACCTGGCCCAGTGAAAACAATGTACTCAGCAAATGTCAAATTGGCTTTTTACCAATTTACCGTACGACAGACCACGTATTCACCTTGCACACCCTAATTGACAAACAAACAAACAAACAACAAAGGAAAAGTCTTCTCATGTTTTGTTGATTTCAAAAAAGCCTTCGACTCAATTTGGCTCGCATGCCCGTTAAGTTAACTGATGGAAAACGTTGTTTGGGCAAAACATACAACATAAAATACATGTACAGATTTCTTTCCTCAAGGCTGTGGGGTGAAACAGGGATGCAGCTTGAGCCCCATCTTCTTCAACATAGATATCAATGTATTGTCGAGGGCTCTAGAACGGTCTGCAGCACCGGGCCTCACCCTACTAGAATCTGAAGTCAAATGTCTACCGTTTGCTGATTGTCTGGTGCTTCTGCTCCCAATCAAGGTAGGCCTACAGCAGCACCTAGATCTTTCTGACAGATTCTGTCAGACCTGGGCTCTGACAGTAAATCTGAGTAAGACACAAATAATGGTGTTCCAAAAAGGTCCAGTTGTCAGAACTACAAATACAAATTCCATCTAGACACTGTTGCCCTAGAGCACACAATAAACAACACATACCTCGGCCTAAACATCAGCACCACAGGTAACTTCCACCAATCGATGAATGCTCTGAGTTACAAGGCAAGAAGAGCTTTCTACACCATCAAAAGGAACATCACATTTGACATCCCAATTAGGTTCTGACTTAAAATAATTGAATCTGTTATAGAATCCTTTGTCCTTTATGGTTGTGAGGTCTGAGGTCCGCTCACAACAATAATTACAAACGGGACAAACACCCAATTGAGACTCTGCATGCAAAACAGCAAATAGTGCGTTGTAGACGGATGATGTCTTTTGCATAATTATACATGCAGAGTCTCAATTGGGTGTTTGTCCCGTTTTGTGAATTATTGGTTGGTGAGCGGACCCCAGAGCAGAATAAGGCGATACCCACTAATTACAATTTTTTTTTTTTAAAAGAGCCCTTAAATTCTACAACAACCTAAATGGAAGCGATTCCCAAACCTTCCATGACAGACCCTTCCCCTACAGAGAGATGAACCTGGAGAAGAGTCCCCTAAGCAAAGCTGGCCCTGGGGGCTCTGTTCACAACCACAAACAGACAGAGCCCCAGGACAGCAACACAATTAGACTCAACCAAATCATGAGAAAACAAAAATAGAATTACTTGGACACATTGGAAAGAATTAACAAGAAAACAGAGCAAACTAGAATGCTATTTGACCCTAAACAGAGAGTACACAGAGTAAACAGTAGCAGAATACCTGACCACAGTGACTGACCCAAACTTAAGAAAAGCTTTGACTATGTACAGACTCAGTGAGCATAGCCTTGCTACTGAGAAAGGCTGCCGTAGGCAGACATGGCTCTCAAGAGAAGACACATGTCATGAGGATCATAGGTGCCAGATCCCCCCCCCTCTCTCCCACCAGTAAATTCCAGCTGAAACTCTCCCACACAATGTAAGGGATGTTAACAATCCCTTTGTTACAACAGAGAGAGTTTTTTTAGTACTGTGACATCCACGATAATGAAACAATATTTCTGTAATCCAAGCAGTTGGATTGGTTCATGGGTACTTAAAGAACAATCATGTCATATTAATTACCAATTTGTGATGTCACTAAGAACAGTAGAACAACAAAACTGTATCTCTGAATGTGTATATTTTTATATATTTCCCAGTGATCAGATTCACACACCCAAATGTTGCAGAACTTAAATGATTAAATATGAAACTATTTGTGAGAAGATGTAATGTGATTGTTAGTCTTCTAAATGAGAGAATTATTTTTCACATGAAGTCTTAACCACGTCAGTGACCACACCCACGTGAAATGGTTTTGTCATGATGTGTGTTTTGTCCGACATTTTAATTTTTAATCCCACCTCGCTCGCAGGAGGCCTTTTGCCTCTTGTAAATAAGAACTTGTTCTTAATTGACTTGACTAGTTAAATAAAGATTAATAAATAAATGATACACATATGGCCTATTTCCATTAAATGTACTTATCTGATATATAGCATTGTAAAATGTACCATTTCATCAGCTGCTATATATATATAATGTACCATTTCATCAGCTGTACAGGACAGAAACAGTAACATTAAATAAAAAGCTCTTCTGCTAGCAGCACGGTTGTTGTTGTTGTTGTGTTGCCGAAGTGCCAACAACTTGAATAACAAGACCACTGCTTCCCCACACAGACACAGAGACAGACACAGAGACACAGACAGACACACAGACACAACAGGAGGACTAGTGTGGAATATCCATGTCTATTTAGATGTTCCTGCTGCACTCAGCAGCCACGGGGAAACCAGGACAATGTGACAGCACAGTCACACCGACGTGTGTGTGTGTGTGTGTGTGTGTGTGTGTGTGTGTGTGTGTGTGTGTGTGTGTGTGTGTGTGTGTGTGTGTGTGTGTGTGTGTGTGTGTGTGTGTGTGTGTGTGTGTGTGTGTGTGTGTGTGTGTGTGTGTGTGTGTGTGTGTGTGTGTGTGTGTGTGTGTGTGTGTGTGTGTGGTGTGTTGGAGGGATTCCGCAAGGAAAATGTGGCGCCAGCAGCATTTTCATTTCCCGGACATTTGAGGAATGTATCAGACCCATAATGCTTTGGGTGGGTAACCTGATTAGGGCGTCCACCCACGGTGCATAGGATGACAGAAATCACATTAGATTACTGTAATTCATGTTAACAGAACATGCAGATGTGAACAAGTCCAGAATGCAATGATGTGCGGTCCTTCATACCAAATTATGATGCATACTTTTAAGATGTTTAAATAACTGTCAAACAAGACAAATAACGAACAGCAAAATCACTATGTCAATCTACTACCCCCTCATAGTAGAAACGTTTACCTATTTTATTGGTCAGCCTGTCAACAAAGAAATAGCCTATTCCGAACAGACTCTGGGACAGTTGTGGGACAACAGATCCCAAATTCATAGATAGATCCCAGATTGTGCCTTTGGCTACTGGACAATGAAATCAATTTTATGAAATTATTGCCTCCACGGATATGTTCTGATTTTGGCTGGGCTACTTTGAAGCAAGGAAAGACATGCCTCATAATATGAAGTAAAACGTTCAGGTTTCCAACAATTAAGTACAGTCGAAGTCAAAAGTTTACAAACACTTAGGTTGGTGACATTAAAACTCGTTTTTCAACCACCCCACAAATTTCTTGTTAACAAACTATTGTTTTCGCAAGTCGGTTAGGACGTCTACTTTGTGACATGACACGAGTCATTTTTCCAACAATTGTTTACTGTCACGTGCGTTCGTCGGAAGGAGCGGACCAAAGTGCAGTGTGTGTGTCATTCCACATTTTATTTTCACTGTGAAACTAATGCACATAAACTAAAGAAAAGAAAAAGAAAAAAACGTGACGCAGTGGTGAAACATACACTAACTCAAAATCAATCTCCCACAAACAACGATGACCAGCTGCCTCTAATTGGAGATCATCCCAAATAAAACACAACATAGAAATACAAAACTAGAACATGACAACATAGAAAAACTAAACTAGAAACCCCCCTGTCACGCCCTGACCTACTCTACCATAGAAAATAACAGCTTTCTATGGTCAGGACGTGACATTTACAGACAGATTATTTCACTTATAATTCACTGTAGCACAATTCCAATGGTTCAGAAGTTTACATACACTAAGTTGACTGAAAACAATGTGTAGACTTCCTGGTTCATCTTTGGGAGCAATTTCCAAATGCCTGAAGGTACCGCGTTCATCTGTACAAACAATAGTACGCAAGTGTAAACACCATGGGACAACGCATCCGTCCATACCGCTCAGGAAGGAGACACGTTCTGTCTCCCTAGAGATGAAATGTACTTTGGTGTCATGGGCGTCGTAAGGATTTGGACCAAGGCGCAGTGGGTAAAGTGCTCATCTTCTTAATTTATTTAAAGAAAACACTTAAACAAAATAAACAAACGACGACAACAGTTCCATAAGGCTCCCAGGCTATACAGGAAACAACCAGCCACAAAACACAAGGGAAACAAACACAACTAAATATGGCCTCCAATTGGAGACAACGACAACCAGCTGCCTCTAATTGGAGGTCATTGCCAAGAACCCAACATAGAAATAGAAAACTAGATATACACATAGAAATAGAAAACATAGAACCTAAACCAAAAACACCGAAACACACAAAACAAACACCCCATGCCACGCCCTGACCAAACTACAATGACAAATAACCCCTTATACTGGTCAGGACGTGACAACAAAAGTATCTATATCCACAGTAGAACAAGTCCTATATCGACATAACCTGAAAGGCCGCTCAGCAAGGAAGAAGCCACTACTCCAAAACCGCCATAAAAAGCCAGAATACGGTTTGAAACTGCACATGGGGACAAAGATCATACTTTTTAGAGAAATGTCCTCTGGTCTGATGAAACAAAAATAGAACTGTTTGGCCATAATGACCATCGTTATGTTTGGAGGAAAACGGGGATGCTTGCAAGCCGAAGAACACCATCCCAACCATGAAGCACGGGGTGGCAGCATCATGTTTGGGGGGTGCTTTGCTACAGGAGGGGCTGGTGCGCGTCACAAAATTGATGGAATCATGAGGAAGGAAAATTATGTGGATATATTGAAGCAACATCTCAAGACATCAGTCAGGAAGTTTAAGCTTGGTCGCAAATGGGTCTTCCAAATGGACAATGACCCCAAGCATACTTCCAAAGTTGTGGTAAAATGGCTTAAGGACAACAAAGTCAAGGTGTTGGAGTGGCCATCACAATGCCCTGACCTCAATCGTATAGAAAATGTCGTCATCCCAGCCCCAGGCTGAAACACTTGATCGCCTTTCTCAAGTGGCCGATCAAGGGACTCTGGGCTTAGGCGCGTGACCCGACCGCCCCCCCGCCTTTGTGATTTTTTTCCTCTGTTTGCCGAAAAGGAGATTCCCTGTCGGAATATTATCGCTTTCTACGAGAAAATTTGCGTAAAAATTGATTTTAAACAGCGGTTGACATGCTTCAAGTACGGTAATGGAATATTTAGAATTTTTTTTTGTCGAATTGCGCTATGCGCATTACTCTTTACCATTTTGGATAGTGTCTGGAACGCACGAACAAAACGCCGCTATTCGGATATAACGATGGATTATTTTGGACCAAACCAACATTTGTTATTGAAGTAGCAGTCCTGGGAGTGCATTCTGACGAAGACAACAAAAGGTAATCAAACTTTTATAATAGTAAATATGATTATGGTTAGTGCTAAACTTGCCGGGTGTCCAAATAGCCAGCCCGTGATGCCTGGGCTATGTACTTAGAATATTGCAAAATGTGCTTTCACCAAAAGCTATTTTAAAATCGGACATATCGAGTGCATAGAGGAGGTCTGTATCTATAATTCTTAAATAATTGTTTTGCTTTTTGTGAACGTTTATCGTGAGTAATTTAGTAAAATGTTAGCGAATTCCCCCGGAAGTTTGCAGTATGCTAGTTCTGAACGTCACATGCTAATGTAAAAAGCTGGTTTTTGATATAAATATGAACTTGATTGAACAAAACATGCATGTATTGTATAACATAATGTCCTAGGGTTGTCATCTGATGAAGATCATCAAAGGTGAGTGCTGCATTAGCTGTCTTCTGGGTTTTTGTGACATTATATGCTAGCTTGAAAAATGGGTGTCTGATTATTTCTGGCTTGGTACTCTGCTGACATAATCTAATGATTTCGTCGTTGTAAAGCCTTTTTGAAATCGGACAGTGTGGTTAGATTAACGAGAGTCTTGTCTTTAAATAGCTGTAAAATAGTCATATGTTTGAGAAATTGAAGTAATAGGATTTTTAAGGTTTTGAAAATCGCGCCACAGGCTTAAAGTGGCTGTTACGTAGGTGGGACGACAATTCGTCCCGCCTAGCCCATAGAGGTATTATTATTTGACCATGCTGGTCATTTATGAACATTTGAACATCTTGGCCATGTTCTGTTATAATCCCCACCCGGCACAGCCAGAAGAAGACTGGCCACCCTCATAGCCTGGTTCTCTCTAGGTTTCTTCCTAGGTTTTGGCCTTTCTAGGGAGTTTTTCCTAGCCACCGTTCTTCTACACCTGCATTGCTTGCTGTTTGGAGTTTTAGGGTGGGTTTATGTACAGCACTTTGAGATATCAGCTGATGTAAGAAGGGCTATATAAATAAATTTGATTTGATTTGAGTTACACCAGCTCTGTCAGGAGGAATGGGCCAAAATTCTCCCAACTTATTGTGGGAAGCTTGTTGAAGGCTACCCAAAATGTTTGACCCAAGTTAAACAATTTAAAGGCAATGCTACCAAATACTAATTGAGTGCATGTAAACTTCTGACCCACTGGGAATGTGATGAAAGAAATAAAAGCTCTACTATTATTCTGATGAAGCCTGCCTTCCATTGTCTACTGCATTTGCTGTTTGAGGACCTCAATCACAATGTGTTAAAACCTCTCTGATGCCAGGACTAACATCCACAGTGTCTGGGACCTCTGTCCTCTCTGATGCCAGAACTAACGTCCACAGTGTGGTTAAAACCTCTGTCCTCGCTGATGCCAGAACTACCGTCCACAGTGTTAAAACCTCTGTCCCTCTCTGATGCCAGTGTTTAGCGTGGTTCGTTCTGCGTTGTGTACTTTTATTTAGGACACTGCCACAACTGGAATTCTGATGGTTGAATAATTTTTATTCGACCTGCACACGAAGAGACAACAAAGCAATATGTTAGCCCTCCCAGGTGCAGTCACAGCTCTCGGGCACATTGCTAGTTGAAGTCAACCGCAAAAGAGAACGATAGAAAGTGGTACGTAAGTACGGATAACCCCAGCATGGACCAAGGCAACAAAATATTACAAACTTTGGTCAATTAGGTGTATTTACAATATAGATATCAAATGTTTGACTTTCGAAAAACAACTTTTATTAACTATTAGCTGCTGCAATTAAATAAAAGAAAACGAATTATTATTATCGTTTGTTTGACATCACTCTTTGACTAGGTGGGACGCTTGGCGTCCCACCTGCATGTAACAGCCACTTGCAGCCTGTATGGATTTTCAAAACCTTAAAAATCCTATTACTTCAATTTCTCAAACATATTTGACTATTTTACAGTATAAAGACAAGACTCTGCGTTAATCTAACCACACTGTCCGATTTCAAAAAGGCTTTACAACCAAAGCAAAACAGTGAGATTATCTCAGAGAGTACCAAGCTAGAAATAATCAGGACTTTACCCATTTTTCAAGCTAGCATATAATGTCACCAAAACCCAGAAGACAGCTCAAATGCAGCACTCACCTTCGTGAGATCTTCATCAGATGACAACCCTAGGACATTATGTTATACAATAAGGCACATGTTTTGTTCAATCAAGTTGTGCAATTTATATCAAAAACCAGCTTTTTACATTAGCATGTGACGTTCAGAATAGCATTTTACCCCCGCAAAATCCGGGGAGATTCCGCTAAAATTTTAATAAATTACTCACGATAAACGTTCAAGCAAACAATTATTTTAAGAATTATAGATACAGACCTCCTCTAACATGCATCGATATGTCCGTTTTAAGAAAATGACTTTTGGTGAAAGCACATTTTGCAATGTTC
>NW_025547204.1:0-10763 GCF_905237065.1 Salmo salar
AAAACACCCTACATTTTTCTAAAACTGTTTTGAATGGTGTCTGTGGTATAACAAGAACTCAAATGGCAGGTCAAAACCTGAGAGATTCCTTTACGAGTAGGCTGTCTGACCATTTTCTGGAACTTCTTTGCCATCTCTATCATTTTACTAAGTTCTCTGCTCTAGCGTGACACTTCCCATCGTCTGGGCTCTCATAGCCGGAAAAAAGGAATCTCGTCATTCCAGCCCCAGGCTGAAACACATTATCGTAGCCTTTCTCAAGTGGCCCCATCAAGAGACACTAGCTTATCTGTGAACCCGACCGCCCCCATAGCACAGGATTTTTCCTCTGTTTGCCCGAAAGGAAATTCCCTATTGAATTACCTTTTCTCTGAGGAAAATGGCGTTAAAGTGTTTTTAAACAATGGTTGTTGTGCTTAAATAATGCGGCAATTGAATACTTTGAATTTTATTGTCAAAGTGTTCACGTTAGCCTGTGATATCTTACTATTTCGGATAGTGTCTGGGCACCAGACTTAAAGCGCCGCTATTCGGATATAGCGATGGATTATTTTGGACCCAAACCAACATTTGTTATTGAAGTGAAGCGTCCTGGGTGTGCATTCTGTTGAAGACAACAAAAGGTAATGACAATTTTATAATAGTAAATATGATTAGGTAATTGCTTAACTTGCGGGTGTCTAAATAATGACCCGTACACCAGATATATACTTAGAATATTGCAAAATGTGCTTTCACCAAAAGCTATTTTAAAATCGGACATATAAAGAGTGCATAGAAGTCTGTATCTATAATTCTTAAATATTACTTTGTGAGCACGTTTATAAGTGGTAATTTAGTAAAATGTTAGCGAATTTACGTAAGTTTGCGGGGTATGCTAGTTCTGAGCGTCACATGCTAATGTAAAAGCTAGGTTTTGATATAAACTGAACTTGATTGAACAAAACGTATGTATTAACATAATGTCTAGGGTTTGTCATCTGATGAAGATCATCAAAGTTGAGTGCTGCATTTAGCTGTCTTCTGGGTTTTGGTGACATTATATGCTAGCTTGAGAAAAATGGGTGTCTGATTATTTCTTATTTGGTACTCTGCTGACATAATCTAATGTTTTGCTTTAGATTTATAAAGCCTTTTTGAAAATCGGACAGTGTGGTTAGATTAACGAGAGTCTTATCTTTAAATGGCTGTAAAATAGTCATATGTTTGAGAAATTGAAGTAATAGGATTTTGGAGATTTTTGAAATCGCCACAGGCTGGCAGTGGATGTTACGTGGAGTGGGCCAATTAAGTCACGCCCTGGTCTATAGAGGTTAATGAATCCCAATTGTTTCCCATTTTAAACTATTTGGGAATAGACATATATTTACTTCCTTAGAGATAAAACTATTGCCAGAAAACATTAACAGATTTCTCAAATCAATTAAAAATCGACCGTAGTAGAAGGAATAACTAGCCCAGTTGCTTTAACCAGCAGAATATCTATTATCCAAAATTAATATATTGCCATGGCTGAATTTTTTATTGTTGAACACTTTCCAATCTCCCCATTCTGGCTATTGGGATAAAATCCATAAATGCGCTTTCAAAATATATATGTAGCAGGTAATCAAGGTGGGATAAAATGAATAAACAAAGAATGAAGACACAGGAAGACTATCCGTGCCGATCTTTAAATTGTATTTCCAGGCACTAGCATTTCACCCCATGGTAATTTTTGGGCAGTGATTCTTCTGCCCCTGGCTGAATATAGAGAAGAAATATGTTGTCTCTTATTGCCCTGGAGGAAAGTGGTATCCACTGATATATCCCTTAAACAATGTAATGTGGTGTCTATTGCCCTGGAAGAGTTGGTCTCCTGCTATGGCATTCCATAATGTAATATGGCGTCTCCCTGTGCCCTGGAAAGTGGTCCCCACTGCTATATCCCTTAATGTGTCGGTGTCTCCTGTACACACTGGAAATCGGTGGTCCCCACTAATCCAGACAGGAGATGACAAGTGCCTGGATTGGGACCTGCGCCACCATCACAACACTATTACAACACTATCACAACACTATCACAACACTATCCCAACACCATCACAACACCATCAAACAAACAAACATGTAACCAAAACAAGAAATTCAAACATTCCAGTTGAGAATTACTCTTGTTAGCAATCTGCAACGAAAATGTTTACTTTTGGCAAAAGCAGTGTAGTTACAGTACTTAGAAAGCAGCATCCAGAAAAGAGCATTAGGTTCCCAGTAGTTGTTGCAGTTGATATGACACATCCTGCTGGTAGCTTAAATAGTATATGTCAGAACAGAGGCTTGATCAGTCTTTTCATACACAGGTGTCACGACAGTGACGGATGGTGGCGCCCCCTCCTCGGCGGGCGGAGCTACGGTGCGTCGTCGGCCGGGCCTACTTAGCTACCATCGATCCCTTTTTGTTTCACTGGTTTGGTTAGGCTCTAGGTAGGCATACACCTGTTTTGGGTTAGTCATTGGTAAGGGGGTTATTTAGGTTGAACGTAGGATGTATGTGGTTGTGTCGTGATTGTGTTGCTTGTCCGGGTTTTGTGTGTAAGAACGTTAACGCCTTTAGTTTTTCCTTCTGCCAGTGGTTTCTTTATTTTGTGTGACACCACCCGCAGAATCGTTTCAGGCTGCGCGCCCCATACCTTGTCGACCACGAGCAGTGCTTCAAATAAAGAAGGGTGGTCACGAACTCTCTCTGTCTGTCTCTGCTTCGACTCTACCTCTCCTGTTGTTCTCGAGCCAGCCCGTGACAGAAATCCACGACCGTAACTAAATGGGAGAGTAGGTGGTGAGCTTCAGCGCCAGCCATGTCCATGGAGGAAACCGTCGACTAAACACTCACCCTGCTCCACCGGGCGAACGCATGTGGATCAGGTGTTGGCGCGCCTGGAGAGCTGGGACCCGACGCGTCTCGGCCCCCTGAACTCGAGGCAGGCCAACAGCCTGCGCCCCACCAGCACCTACAGCACCCAGTACCAGTGGGGTGAAACTCGCTCCCCCAGGGAGTACGGTGGCGAACGCCGCTGGGTGTAAGTGGGACTTCTTGCTCCAGTTGGAGTTGCGCTACCTTGGCGAGCCGTTGTCCCTCTCTCGGGGAGGAGAGGCTAAAGTCCTCGTCTCCTGCCTCCTACGGGTAAGAGGCCCTGAAATGGGCAAACGCCGTGTGGGACAGTCCGGACTTCAGCCAGGGACACACTCAGAGTTACCCCGCCGCTGGGCAGTATTCGATCATCCCCGAGGAGAACGGTGGTGAGCGGCTGTTCCACCTGGAGGCAGGGGAGGGACGAGGAGCGCGCAGACTTCGGCTCTCAGCGTTCGGACCTGGCCGCAGGAGCAGGGTGGAATGAGAGGAGCCCTTTCGTCCACTACCGTTGTAGTTTTGAGGGAGGACGTCCGCCCGGAATTAGCCTCGTCGGGACACGACCCATGGTCACACTGGACCAACTGGGTGGATCTGTCCATCCCGACTCGACAATCTGCTGGGACACGCCCCAGGACGTCCGACCCGGGCCTGCTCATTCCACCCTCCAGTCTCCTGCTCCCACGCCTATGGAGATAGGGTGTGCGGCAGCCAGGGAAGACTGAGGAGAGTCAGCTTTCCCCTGCACCTCTGGTCGAGAGGGCACACTGTGGACCGGTGCTGGGAGACTCCCCTAGGAGTCCAGAGGGCAGGGCAGAGCGCTCCGACACTCTCAGGTGAGTCAGCACCAGCCTCACCCAGAGCCCCTGTCCAGTCACGATGTGTCGTGTCCTTTCCTTGTTTCTCCCCTCACCCCCAAGCGTAAGGCGCTAGCCGATTCAGGTGTAGCAGGGAGTTTCTATGGACCGTGGGGTCGCGGCTGGGTTAGGGATTCCCCTGGTCCAGTTGGATAACCCTTCCCGTGCACGCCCTAGACAGTCGGTACCACTAGGGTCAGGGCTGGTCAGGGAGGTCACTGTGCCTCTGGTCAAGTAGTAATGCGGGGGGTCATGAGGAATGGATTAGTCTTTTCTCAGATTCCCCAGCATTTTCCAGTGGTTCTAAGGATTCCCACTGGCTAGCCACTCACAACCCTAAGATTTCGGCAGGGACAGAGGGATCTCTTAAGGAGGTGGTCAAGATGAGGTGCTCGGGCAGGTGCATAGGAGTTTCCATCGGTGCACGGGCGTGAGAGTCCAGCACTCAAGTATCACACGCGGACATTCCACTCAGAGTATGCCGATTTGGCTATACGCCTTCGTGAAAACGAAGGCGACCCACCATTACCACCTCATCGGACGAGGAGACTAAAAAAAAGTGAGATAAACCTCCAGGTGGGCGCTGCCCTTCCTCGTAGGTGCGCGTATCCCCGGTCTCAGGAGGAAACAGCGGCTGTAAGTGGAGACATACGTCACTGAGTCCTGAGGCAGGGATACATTCAAGCACATCTCACATTTTCACCCGTCTCCTTCGAGCTTCTTTTCGTGAGAAGAAGGAGGGAGGTCTGCGCCTTGTGATGCATTGATCTATAGAGGTCTAAATGCCATGGCAGTGGGTTTCAGCACGATTACCTCTCATCGCCTCGGCGATGGAGTCATTCACGGGCGCGCGTTTCTTCCACGGTAAATTGGATCTCAGGAGCGCACATAATCTGGTGCGTATCCGAGGAGGGACGAGTGGAAAACGGCATTTTAGTACCACGTGCAACAGTGAGTACCTCGGTCATGCCGTATGAAATAAAGAATGCTCCGCAGTCTTTCAATCCTTTCGTGGATGAGATCTCCGGGACCTGCTCACAGTCAGGGTGTAGTGGTGTACACATCGATGAGAACATTCTCGTCATCTCCACTACTACGCGCCGAGCATGTGTCTCTGGTGCCGGCTAAAGTGCTTGGGCGACTGGTGGAGCATGACCTATACGTCAAGGCTGAGAAATGTGAGTTTTCCAAACCAACGCCGTCTCTTTAACTTTGGGTATCGCAATTACCTCATCAGGGGTAGTGATGGAATGTGATCAATCATTTCAGCCACAGTGCGATTAGCCGACTCCCACCACGGTGAAGGAGGGCAGCGGTTTGGGATTTCACAATTACTACCTCGGAGGTTTATCCGGGGCTTGGGTCAACAGTGGCGGCTCCCATTACTCCCGTACGGTTGAGGGGGCCCGTGGGCGGTTGCAGTGATCTGCATGGTGGTGGATAGGGCCTTGAGTCGTCTGAAGGTTTTGTTCACCTGGCCCAGCTCCAGTGCTGACGCTTTCGGACCCCTCTTTGCCTTATAGTGGAGGGACGTTGGTCCGAGGCTGGGGGTAGGAGCCGTTTAGTCCCAGCGGGCGCCCCCAAAGCTCCGCCCCTGCGTTCTTCTGCTAGGGAAGAGTTTTCAAAGCGGACGTAACTATGATGTGGGGGACAGGGGAGCTGTTGGCTGTAGTTTCGAGCCCTGAAGTGGAGACATAATATGGCTTGAGGGGGCACGTCACCATTTTTCATCTGGACTACCACCGCAATCTGGAGACCGGGCGTGGGAGGAGACCTGAAATCCAAGGCGTCCAAGCCAGGTGGAAGGGAAGGTTCTCTACGGAGATTGTGGTTTAACATCTCGGGGAGTCCTCCCAGTTTCCCGGAACACTAAGGCTGGCGCTGACTGTCTCAGTCTCCCATGACGCCGAGAACGGTCGACCGATCCCACTCCGCAACTTCCAGCCTCCTGCCCGCAGTGTGCACCGTGGGTGGGGGAGGATGGCCTTGGACATTTAAAGCGGGCGCTAGCGGAAGGAGCCTACTCCTCGCAGTGTCCAGTGGGTCGGTGAATGCATTCGGCACCAGTGTTCGCGATCGGCTGATTCTCGGTGCTGCACACGCTTCCCTCCTCGGGTCTACCCAGTAGGGGTTGGAGCGGAGTGGCGTGGTCTTAGTGGGAGATACTGGTGGCCCACCTTGCGGTGAGGGACGTGAGAGTTCTCCTCCTGTTCGTGTGCGCTCAGAGGCTCCCAGGCACCTGCTCTAGAGGGGAAATTACACCCTCCCGGGTTCCAACAACGACCGGTCCCACCTGGCGGTGGATTTCTTGACCGATCTCCCTGGTCTCAGGGGCAACTTGCGATCCTGGTGGGTTTGTGGACCGTGGTTTTCTAAGATCCTGCGTCTGCTTCCGTTACCGGTCTTCCTCACGGGCCCTGCAGAACGCATGGAAGCTTATTCACCCCGTCTTCCGGCTTTTTCGGGGTGCCCGCAGGATATACGTCTCGAGATCAGGCCCCAGTTCCGTCCAGAGTGTGGAAGTGGCTTATGGAGCGACTGGGGGTTTGGGGGTAGTAACTGACTCGGGTTTCTCGCTAATGGGGCAGGTGGAAAAAACCAGGAGGTGGGCAGGTTCCTGCGGTCCGCTCGCTACGGACCGGCCAGGGGTAGGGCAAGGTTCAGTCATGGGCCGAAACGGCTCAGAACTCCATGCCACTCTCCACCAATATATCACCATTCCAATGTGTGTTGGGATCAGCGTCCTGGGGCCGCGGATCAGAGCCAGACGGAGGCCCCTGCGGTGGAGGAGAATGGGTCTTAAAAGCGCTGCGGGAGACCTGAACGCTGTGCAGGAATCCTGAAAGTCAGGAATCAGGGTACGACAAAGCTTTGAGTTACTTTTGACCGGCACCGTGAGTGAGGCCTCCCAGGTGTTGACCCCCAGGGGAGAGAGTCTGGCTCTCGACCGGGAACCTGTCCCCTCCGCCCTGGCCTGGCGGAAGCTGGGTCCCGCGTTTGTGTGGGGCTGGTTTGAAAAGTCCTGAGGGAGAATAACGAGGTGTTGAGATTACAACTTCCTTCTATTATCGCATTAACCCCTGGTTCATGTGTCTCTCCTCAGGCCGGTGGTTAGCTGGTCCGATGCAGGAAAATGAGGTACGGGGATAACCCTCCACCCCCCTGGACATCGGGGGCCCCAAGCAAAGACACAGTCCGGTCCATCTTGACTCCGAGACGCCGAGCAGGGTTCCTTGCAGTACTCATGGACTGGAGGTACGGCCCGGAGGAGAGAAAGGCACCGGTGGAGTGACATTGACCTTAGCGCTATCCGGGAACACAGCTGCCTCCATCCGGATCGCCCTTCGCTCGCCCTCCGGGCGATCTCGAGGCCGGCGTCGGCGCGCTGCTATGGAGCCATGGCGGGTCAGGGGATGCGACTGTCCACACGACAGTGATGGATGCGCCCCTCCTCGGCCGGGCGGAGCTCGTCGGTCGTCGTCAGCCCGGCCTACTAGCTACCATCGATCCCTTTTTGTTTCATTCCGTTGGTTAGGTTCCAGGGGTAGGGGCATACACCTGTTTTGGGTTGGTCATTAGTAAGGGGGGTATTTAGGGTTACTTGAAGCGGGATGTTGTGGTTGTAACGTGATTGTGTTGCTTGCCCGGGTTTTGTGTGTTGGTAAGAACGAGTATTTGGGTTTTCCTTCTGCCAGTGGTTTCTTTTATTTTGTGTACACCACCGCAGAATCGTTCAAGGCTGCGCCCTATACTGTGTCGACCACGTACAGTGCCCAAATGGGCCAGCATGTGGTCACGAACTCTCTCTGTCTCCTGCGCACGACTCTACCTCTCCTGTTGTTCCTAGCCAGCCCGTGACACAAGACAGATATAATAAACAATGTGTTTTTCAAGACAAACTTTTTTTCAAGACAACATTTTCAGAATGACATTCTTCAACACAATGTTCTTCAACACAACGTTCTTCAAAACAGATTTGGAGGAAGCGGTGCAGTGAATTCGATTGGAGTGGCCGAGTGAATTCTGGGTGTTTGGAGAACAGGGCCTCCCTTTCCGATCATAGCAGTGCCTCCTAAGAAACCTCTACAGCTACTTGTTTCAACCTCTCAATCCTGGTTTGGCTATGACCTGACTGCGCTTGACCTTCCTCTCCTCCATCATCACTTCCTGTGGACTGATCTGGTATCTTAAGGAGACAGCAACCCGCTTTCATACAGGGGTTATAATTAAGTAAATGTACACGACCACCTGGCACCAGGCATGTCCCGGGTGTACCTCGAATGCCTGGAAGCGCGGCGGAGCATTGAATAATCTATAAAGCTATACCCAAGTACTCGTGGTGGCCAGACATAAGTGCTGAATGCCATTTATCATTTCATCCCCCTCCCAGATCGTGTCAGATTGCCCAGGCTATCCGCAGATCCAATTTGGTTAAAAAAAAGCGATGCCTCAGCGGAGCTGTTTTACGTAGAGGCCAGCACCAATGGGAGAGGTGCGGTACAAAGTGGTGATAGGTTGAAACCTCTGTAATCGAGGGCGTAGAACTCCGTCCTTCTTAGCCCACGAAGAAGAAGCCTGCTGACGAGGTAGGCGTGGATGAAACCCTGTTGGAGGTATACTTTATGTACTCCTCAGCAGTAGCCTTAGTTTCAGCCATGATGCGGCCTCGCGATGGAGACACAGATCTACACAACAGGTCGATGGCACAGTCGGGGATGATGTTGGAGCCCGGGCAGCTGTACTTTGAGTGTGGACATACAGTGAAATGAAAAAGAACTTGTTTAAAGAATTTCAAAAAATTATATCAGAAAGGTAGGCGTTAACATGTATTCACCCACTTTGCTATGAAGCCCCTAAATAAGATCTGGTGCAACCAATTACCTACAAGTCAAATAATGTGTTAATTAAAGTCCACCTGTGTGCAGTCTATGTGTCCACATGATCTGTCACATGATTTCATATATATACTGTTCACCTGTTCCTGAAAGGCCCCAGATTCTGCACCGCCCTAACCAAAGGGGTACATCAAACAAGCAGCACTATGAAGACTAAGAGCTCTCCAAAAGGTCAGGGTCAAAGTTGTGAGTTATACAGGTCAGGTTTGAGTTATAAAAATATCAGAAACTTTAGGAACATCTCACAGAGCATACACATTAAATCCATTATTAAAAATGGAAAAGGGCACATGGCACAACAACAAACCTGCCAAAGAGGGCTGTACCAAAACTCACGGACCAGGCAAGGAGGGCATTAATCAGAGAAAGCAACAAAAGGAGACCAAGGAAGATAACCTGAAGGGCTTGCAAGGCTCACAAAGCGGAGAATGTGGAATATCTGTTCATAGGACCACTTTAAGCCATACACTCCACGGAAGCAACCTTTATGGAAGAATGGACGAAAAAAATAAGCAAACATGTTTGGTGTTTTGCCAAAAATAATGGGAGACTCCCCCGACATATGGATGAAGAGTACTCACTTGTCAAGTGAGTCTTAAATTGAGATTTTTGGCCATCAAGGAAAACCCAATATCTGGCGCCATTTAACACTTCTCATCACCCTGAAAATACCATCCCCACAATTGAGGCGTGGTGGGTGGCAGCATCATGCTGTGTAGGATGTTTTCATCGACTTAAGGACTAGGAGGGACTGGAAACTGGTTAGAATTGAAAGAATGATGGATGGCGCTAAATACAGGGAAATTCTTGAGAAACTTGTTTCAGTCTTCCCAGGGTGAGGCTGGGACGGGTTCACCTTCCCAGCAGAAAATAGCCCTAAGCATACTGCTAAAGCAGCACTCAAGTGGTCAAAGTGGAAACATTTAAATGTCTTGGAAGGGCCTAGTCAAAGCCCAGACCTCAATCCAACTGAGAATCTGTGGTATGACTTAAAGGAGTGCTGTACATCAGCAGAACCCAAGGAACTGGAGCAGTTTACTTGTGAGAATTGTCGAGAATCAGTGGCTGGATGTTTAAAGCTTATAGAGACATGTCCCAAGAGACTTGCAGCTGTAATTGCTGCAAAAGGTGACTCTACAAGTATTGATTTTGGGCAGGAATTGTTATACACGCTCAAGTTCAGTTTTTTTGTCTTATTTTTTGTTTGTTTCTGAAAAATTGTTTAGCATCTTCAAAGTGGTAGGCATATTGTATAAATCCAAATAGTACAAGCCCCAAAATCAATTAATTCCAGTTTGTAAGAGCAACAAAATAGGAAAAATGCGAAGTGGGTGAATCTTTTTATATTTTCCATTTTACTGGTGCATTGATGATAAGAAGGGGAACATTTCTTGATGGGTTCCACTGTGAGGATGGGGTGCTGTGGTGTGTGTTATTTTGTGGGATCCCAATGGTTGGACTACAGAAGGAACAGGAAAAGATAGCGGGTATGAGGTGATGTTCAGGAGGTTGTAAGGCCCTGATCGAGTGAAATTCCCACGCGGCGCGGAGTCCACAAGAGTTGTAGAGACAACACATGAGGGACATCAGCCGTGTATAAAACCAGAAAGTGTTTTCTTGGAAAGTGATGATAATGGAATACTCACACCTACCCGGGAGACAGATGATCACCCGGGCCGCCCGCTCTCTTTCGCTGGACTCCAGTTTAAAACCCTGGGTGCCGCTGAAGCTGATTCCCTTCCTGACCACAATAGGAACAGAAGCGAGAGACAAGAAGTGCGGTGCTCTTGAAGGTTGCTCAGGCGGATGGCGGACAGGAGGTTCGGACTGGGCCGTCTCAGGAGGTTCCCGGACTGCGGGCCGTCTCAGGAGTTCCCGAGACTGCGGGCCGTCTCAGGAGGTTCCGGACAGTGGGCCGTCTCAGGAGGTTCGGACTGTGAGCCGTCTCAGAAGGTTCAGGACAGGACCTGGCCGCTGCAGGCCGTGCCATGGATCATCACTGCAGGCTCCGGCGCTTCATGGATCATCACTGGGAGTTTTGTACCATGGATCGCTCTGGAAGCTCCGGGCTGCTGGTTTATCCTGGGCTTTGTGCCATGGATCATCACTGGAGGCCGGACCATG
>NW_025547205.1:0-5805 GCF_905237065.1 Salmo salar
TTAATGAGACAAATAACAAATATAAAGAGAACTTTCTCCCATTACTACTTAGTCAACAACATGAAAGCAGATCTAATTAAATGGAATCTACAGGTATATTGAATCCTCTTCAGAAGGTCGTCATGGCTCCAAAGGGTTTTATGTTCTTGGTAATACCAATTCCAACAAAGACATTCTATTAAAACAGTATACTAAGATCAAAACCAGACTTTGTTTGGGCAAATAAAACTCTGGGAATAAAAGGAAGGTTTTACATCTTCCTAAGTCAAGGGGGAGTGTTAGGTTTTAACCTTCCTAAGTCGGGGAGTGGGTGTGGTTTTGCCCAACCTTCCTAAGTCCGAGTGTGGTTTTAACCTTCCGGACTTGGAAAAATTGTATCAACCTTTCGCAACCCAAGTGCTTCTACTTTCGTCACAAAACGTTGGTTAACCTGTTATGGCTAGGGGGCAGTATTTTTTGGCGGGATAAAAACATGTACGATTTAATCTGATTATTACTCCAAGCCCAGAAACTAGAATATGCATATAATTGCGGTAGCTTTGGATAGAAACACTCCAAAGTTTCTAAAACTGTTTGAATGGTGTCTGTGAGTATAACAGAACTTCATTTGGCAGGCCAAAACCTGAGAAGATTCCATGCAGATTGTCCCTATCTGACAAATTTCTTGCCCTTCTTGATTATCTCCTATCCAATACAGGATCTCTGGTTGTTACGTGACACTTCCTACGGCTCCCATGGGCTCTCAGAAGCGGCAAAAAGCTGAATCATTGTGGCTTTGTTGGTGGCTCTGGCTGAAAAACATTAGCCGTTTGGGGATAGTGGCTGGTCACAGTACTGAGAGACTCAGGTTCGTGCATTGAGTTGACTCCATGTTTTGTATCTTTGAACGAAAACCACCACTCCCGGTCGGAATATTATACAGCTAACGCAGAAAAATTGCATAAAAATTGATTTAAAACAGAGGTTGAGCATGCTTCGGAGTACTGTAATGGAATATTTAGAATTTTTTGTCCACAGAAATGCGTTGTGCGCGTGACCCTTAAAGTCACCCTTCTTTACCATCCGGATAGTGTCTTGAACGCAGCTTTAAACAAAACGCACCTATGGATATAACAATGGATTATTTTGAACCACACCAACATTTTGTTATTGTAGCGGCAGTCCTGGGGAGTGCATTCTGACGAAGAACACCAAAGGAAATACCAAAACTTTTGCTAGTAAATCGGAGTTTGGTGGGCTAAACTTGCTAGGTGTCGAAATAGCTAGCCCTGTGGATGCGGGCTTGTACTGGAATATTGCAAATGTGCTTTCACCCGAAAGCTATTTTAAAATCGGACACCTTACATTGCACAAAGGGAGTTCTGTATCTATAATTCTTAAAATAATTGTTATGTTGTGTTTTGTGAACGTTTATCGTGAGTAATTTAGTACTTCACCGAAGTGTTCGGTGGGAATAAAAAGCTAGTTCTGAAATCGTCGCATGCTAATGTAAAGCTGGTTTTTCGTATAAATATGAACTTGATTGAACAAAACATGCATGTATTGTACAACATAATGTCCTAGGATTGTCATCTGATAGAAGATCATCAAAGGTTAGTGCTGCATTTAGCTGTGGTTTTGTTTTTGTGACATTATATGCTAGCTTGAAAAATGGGTGTCTGATTATTTCTGGCTGGGTACTCTGCTGACCATAATAATGTTTTGCTTTCGCTGTAAAGCTTTTTTGAAATCGGATGCTGTGTGGTTAGATAAAGGGAGAGTCTTGTCTTTAAAATGCTGTAAAATAGTAACATGTTTGAAAAATTGAAGTTTTTGTATTTTTTGAGGAATTTTTAGTTGGCATCGCCTATCATTGGATATTGGAGCAGTGTGTTCGCTACGAAACGTCTAGATGTAAGAGGCTAAATGCACTAAAAAGGAAATATGGGTACATATTGAAGATGTGCATGCTGATCCCCAGAATCTTTGTACGAAATTCGTGTCACACCCTAACCAGCAGAGGGAGTAGTTGTTTATATTTTTGGTCAGGACGTGGCAGAGGTACTCTGTGGTATGTGTTTTCTGGTATTTCTGTTTCTATGTTGGTTCAGTGTGGCTCCCGATCAGGGACAGCTGATTATCGTTGTTCCTGATTGGGAGTCATATACTAGGGGGTGTTTATCACCCGGTTTTGTGGGTTGTTTTATTTCGCACTGCTACGTAGCATAGTTATAGCACTGTGAAACTGTCTCCTGTCGTTCTAGTTTATGTTTTTCCGTGTGCATCCAAACTTCACCTGTTAGGGCTAGGGGCAGTATTTGTAACGTCTGGATAAAAAAAATGTACCCGATTTAATCGGTTACTAATCCTACCCAGTAACTAGAATATGCATATACTTATTATATATGGATAGAAAACACCCTAAAGTTTCTAAAACTGTTTTGAATGGTGTCGTGAGTACTAAACAGAACTCATTTTGCAAAACCCTGAGACAGATTCTGACAGGAAGTGGATACCTGATGTGTTGTATTACCTTTTAAACCTATGCCATTGAAAAGAAAACACAGGGGCTGAGGAATATTTTGGCACTTCCTATTGCTTCCACTAGATGTCACCAGCCTTTACAAAGTGTTTTGAGTCTTCTGGAGGAGATCTGACCGGAACAAGAGCCATGGAACGATGAGTGTCCCCCGTATTAGATACCTGGCCCGCGAGTTCATGTTGGGTTCTCGTTCCAATACGTTATAAAAGAGAATGCATTCGTCCACCTTGAATATATTCATGTTCTGGTTAAAAAGGCCCTAATGATTTGCTGCTATAACGTTTGACATGTTTGAACGAACGTAAATATATTTTTTTCCCTCGTTCATAGAAGTGAAGTCCGGCGGGCTTGATCATTTAACAATAATGACGGAGATTTTTGGACATAAATGATGAGCCTTTTGGAACAAAACTAATATCGTTATGGACCTGTGATACCTGGAAGTGACATCTGATGAAGAGAATCAAAGGTAATGGATTATTACATAGTATTTTCGATTTTAGATCTCCCCAACATGGCGGAAGTAGTCTGTATCGCGATACGTATTTTTTTTTTCTGAGCAAAGTGCTCAGATTATTAAAGTGTGATTTCCCAGTGCAAGGTTATTTTTAAATCTGGCAAGTTGATTGCGTTTCAAGAGATGTAAATCTATAATTCTTTAAATGATACAATATAATATTTTACCAATGTTTTCTAATTTTAATTATTTAATTTGTGGTGCTGACTTGAATGCCGGTTATTGGAGGAAACGATTTCCTGAACATCAACGCCACAGTAAAACTCTGTTTTTGGATATAAATATGAACTTGATAGAACTAAAAATGAAGTGCATTGTCTAACATAATGTCCTAGGAGTGTATCTGTTGGAGATTGTAAAAGGTTGGAGTGCATAATTTTAGCTTAGATTTTATGGTTTTGGTGACGCCTGTCTTTGAATTAGCACTACAAACATTGCTACACAACCTCTTGTAAAATGTACTGTCCTAACATACTCTAAATGTAATAGCTCCGCTTTCGAAACCTTTTGGGGAAATCGGAAAACGTGGTTAGATTAAGGAGATGTTTGACATCTTTCAAAAAAGGGTGTAAAATAGTTTGAATTTTGACATTTATTTGGATCAAATTTGCCGCTCTTGAAATGGCACCTGCTGTTGATGGAGTGCACCACGGGTGGCACTAAAGCGTCCCCACCTAGCCCCGGAAGAGGTTAATAAAATGATGTGGAACACGCAACCCGCTCGTATTGGTCTGACAGCGATTTCTCCTTATCGACAGACGACGAAGTTTGGTGGGACAGAACAAACCCATCGAACCACACCAAGCAGCGGAGAAAGGAGCCGCGGGTTGAGGAGGTAGGACTATATGTGGAGAGATGGAGTTGGGAACAGATTCTGGCCGGAGAGGGCCCAGTGGAGAAAGGCTGGTGGAGGACCGGGAACGCTTCCCGGGTGCACGACTGGCGGGAAGCTCGGAGAGGAAACGCCCCAATATTTTTTGGGGGGCACGGGAGTTTGGCTAGGCCAGGAAGAGCCATAAGCCAGCTACCGCGTGAGGTATGGAGGGAGCGATGGAGTGGAGGGCGCCATGTTTTACTACAGAGGTGCGCACATCTCGCACCATAACGCACGCACAGGCCGGTCTCTGCGCGCTGATTATTCCAGCCCCTCGCAGTCATGGTACTTGAGATGAATCAGCCTGGTGAGATGCCTCGCGCAGCGTGTCACGGTCGCCGGTACGCGCCTCGGACCAGGCTACCTTGCCTCGCCCGACGCACGGTAACCATCAAACCCCTGCAAAGCCCAGTGCGCTCCTGTACCCAGCACCCCGCTCGTGCAGGGCTGCTAGTTTCCATCCAGCTACAGGACGGGTTGTGCAGGAGGTGCGGTAAGGCCACCCAGCGCTCCATGGCCCAGTCTTTCTCGGGTCCCGCCTCTCGTGCTGACTCCGAAGTGAGTAACTCAGTTGGCATGACCAGTACTGAAGTACTACGATCAAGCTTCCTAAGGTCAGCCAGCCTAGTCCTAGCCAGCCTGTTCTCGCTTCTCGCATCAGCCATGGGGTGCGTGGGGTTTAAAACTGGCAGTTCAGTACCAGCACCACGGCGCCGATTAGGGGGCTTTATAGTGCATATTAGTAGTTCTCTCGGGCCGGTTCCTCCTGCTTCCCCGTGATAGCCCTAGGGCGTGCGTGGCCTCAGCCTGGTAACCTCTACTAGCTCCCACGCATCAGGCTTCCAAAAGGGCACAGCCCAGCCTCAGAGTTGCAACAGTGTGCAGTCCAGAGTATCCGGCAGTGTGCAATCCAGGAGGATTCTGCAACACGTGAGTCAGAGGATCCGAACAGTGTGCAGGTTAGAGGATCTCGCAACAGTGTGCAGTCAGAGGATCTCGCAACAGGTGTAATAACCGAGGAGTCTGCCTGTGACCTGGAGCTGTGGAGTCTGCCTGCGACCCGGAACCGGGAGTCTGCCGACCGGAACCGAGGAGCTCCGCTCGCGCCCGGAACCGAGGGAGTCTGCCTGGCACCGAACCAGGTGAGTCTGCCTGCAACACGGAACCGGGCGGAGTCTGCCTGTGACCGATGGTGGAGTTCAGGTCGGCCATCCGGTCCAAGTGAGTCTGTAAGGGATCGAACTGAACAAGTGTCGATTAACTGTGAACTAAATGGAGTCTGCCTACAGCATTCAAACGGAAATGAATGAGTCTGCCTACGCATCCGGAACGGAAAGAGTCTGCCTACGACCTGGAACTGAGCTCAGTCTGACTACGGTCCGGAGCCAAGCAAGTCTGTCTACAGTCTGGAGGGCAGTAAGCCCGGGGCAATTCAGAGCCACCTCCAGATAGGTGGGCTGGGGAGGGGGTGTAGCACAAGTGCTGGGTGATGGCAGCCACCCCCCCCCCCCTCCCTTTTTTGTTTAGGATTGCCTGGTAGGGGATTTTTGTGTTTTTTTTAGTTCGGACCTTTAGGGGGGTATGTCGCATTCTGACCAGCAAGAGGGAGTAGTTGTTTAGTAATTTTGGTCAGGACGCAGTAGAAGTATGTGTTGTATGTTTTTTCTGGTATTTTGTTTGTGTGGTTGTGTGGCCTCCGTATCAGGGACAGCTGGTTATCGTTGTTCCTGATTGGTAGTCATATATTAGGAGTGTGTTTGTCACCTGGTTTTTGGAGTTGTTTTATTTCGCATTGCCACGAGTAGTTATAGCCTGTGAAACTGTCTCGTAGTTTCAGTTTATTGTTTTTCGTGTGCACTGTAAAATTAACTCTCTAATGGGGACGCGACGCAA
>NW_025547206.1:0-17279 GCF_905237065.1 Salmo salar
TTAAAACGTAATTTACCACCTTCACAAGTGCAGTCTCAGTGCTATGATGGGGTCTAAAACCAGAGTCCAATAAAAGACACACTTTGAGTCCAATAAAAGTCTATAGGATGGTCTCTGCCGCCCTCTGGTGCCAGGAGGAACCATGAAAGTACCTCCCTCCAGGAGTGGCTCCAGCCGGTAACTCTCTGGCAAAGTCTTGATCAATTAAATTATCCGCTGCCCCGGATTCCACAAAAGAGCTTGAATCTGGTGCTGAGGGTTGTCACAGTGGAGGGTTGTGGGTAGTAACAGACAGGGACTGGGTAGCCAGGAGGTAAATGCACAGCTCGTCAGGGTCTCACCCTGTCCTGCCGAGCCCCTGGCGTTTCCGTCAGCTCTGGGCAGGTGGCACGGAGATGGCCGAGACCTCCACTGTAGAGGCAGCAGCCCGCGCATGCTGTGCTCGGTGGGCTTACGGTGCTCAGGAAACCGGAATGCTGGAGTGGTGTCAAAAGGGTGCTGTCTTACCCATTCCCGGCTGCGGTTGTCAATCCTGATTGCCAGCATTATCAGGGACTCGAGGTCCTCTCCCAGTTCCCGTGCGCCAGTTCATCTTAGATGGAGTTAGACCCTGGTGGAAAGTGGTAACCAGTATTCCACCCACTCTCGGAGGCAATGGTGCAGAACTCAATGGCGAAGTCAGCCACTGGTCTGGCCCCTTGGCGAGAGGATGAACAGTCGGCTGGCCGCTTCTCGTCCACTGACTGGGTGGTCAAAGACTTGTCGCAGTGATGGCTACTATGGATCTGCAAGATGGTGGCTGCTGTTCCCACACCGCCATTGCCCACTCCAGAGCCTTGGCCGGGAGTAGAGAGATGATTGTAGGCGATCATGGCCCGATTGGTGTGGAATGAGGAGGACTGTAGCTCGAACACCGGAGAACACTGAGTGAGGAATCCCTTGCATCATCCCGGGTGGCCATCATACCGTTCCGGTGCAGGTTCCCTGGAGGAACCATGAACGACATCTGTAGCGCTGAGCCGATGAGACCTGGGCATTGGCTCCTCCTGGGTTGGGGCGTGCCGTGGTTTGAGGGACTCGGCAGAAGAGCCCGAAGGGTCCCAGAGATTTGGGAGAGGAGTTCTTGCTACCGTCCTAACAGTGCCCTCGGTGGGCTACCACATTCCGGATCTGGGTGATCTCTGCTGGGTCCATGTTCTGGCAGAAGCTTGCATTGATGCGATAAGGTTGGACCCAGGTGCAGAGAAGAGACCAGACAAGGAATCAGGGTTAAGGATAAACATAAGACTTTACTAGAGAAACGGTAGTCGGGATCACAGTACACTTGAAAAAAACAACAAACACTAAGTCTCGAAAACGCATTCAGGAAACGAACGCACACAGTAACCAATTCAAGCATCTGCAAAGGACCACAGTGTCATGAATCCCACTTCCTGAGTCTGTTTTCTGCCTGAGTTGCCTGTTTTATGTCTTGGAGTCTGTTTCCTGAGGTTCCTGAACGCACCCTGTCTGGTTGCCGGGCGACGAAGCTAGGCGGGAGATCTCTCGATTACCCGCACCTGCATCTCATCAGCTATCTGCACACCTGGTCCTGATCATCACCTCTCCACTTCATAAGCTCTGACCTGACATCCATTCCCTGCCGGATCGTTAGCAATGAACAGTATGTTGTGTCAGCGTATCAACATCAAGTTTACTAGAGTTAGTTTTGTTGTTCTGTCGTTTTTGCTTGCCGTGTACTCACCTCCGTTTACTCTGTCTACAGTCATTCTCCTGGAACATTCCACCCCACCCCTGCCTGGTCGTCGGTGGCTTCTGTGACATCATTGGATCTGCCTATTCACTCTCACCAACTCACCTCCGCTGCCCGCTCCGTCTCCTGGATTATTCTGCTTTCACATTTGAGTCTGTAAATAAATACTCACCTTCGTTCAACTCACCTTGTCCTGGTCTGCTTCTGGGTTCTGCTTTAGAGAATCGTGACACACAGAAAACACATCTCTCTTTTAACAGGGACACAATCATTAAATAATAAGACACAATGAAAGTCCAATAAAAGTCTCTAGGGCGGTCTCTGCTGCCCTCTGATGCCAGGAGGAACCATGACAGACTGGGGGCGAAGATTTACCCTTCCAACAGGACAATGACCCCAAGCACACAGCCAAGACAATGCAGGTGCTTAGGCTCTGAACGTCCTAGAGTGGCCCAGCCAGACCCCGGACTTGAACCCGATCGAACATCTCAGAAGAGACATGAAAATAACTGTGCAGCAACGCTCCCTATCCAACCCGACAGAGCTTGAGAGGATCTGCAGAGAAGAATGTGAGAAACTCCCAAATACATGTGTGCCAAGCTTGTAGCGTCATACCCAAGAATATCCGAGGCTGTAATCGCTACCAAAGGTGCTTCAACAAAGTACTGAGTAAAGGGTCTGAATACTTAAAAAAAAAAGTTTTACATTTGCTAACATTTATGAAAACCTGTTTTGCTTTGTCATTATGGGGGTATTGTGTGTAGACTGATGAGGGAAAAAAATTATTGAATCCATTTTAGAATAAGGCTGTAACATAACAAAATGTGGATAAAGTCAATGGGTCCGAATACTTTTCGAATGCACTGTAGTTCAAGGGATTGAACGTGATCAAACTTATTGTATTGTACTAATTAGAATTCACAACATATCACACGAATGTCAGGATTATATTACATTTTTGCAGGACGTAACATATCATACGAAATGTATGAAGTTTTACACAATTGTGTACAATTTTCAAAACTAATGGCTCAAATTTTCTCTCTCTCTCTCTCTCCTCTTTCTTTCTTTCTTTCTTTCTTTCTTTCTTTCTTTCTTTCTTTCTTTTCTCTCTCTCCATCTCATAGTTATTCCCTCTCTCTTCTGCTGTAGTGGAAAACAACATCTCTCGCTCTCCCCTGATACTTCTTCTTAATGCCTTGCCCCTGAGTGGAAGAGGAAGAGAAGGGAGAGAGAAAGAGTGGGAGAGATAAGGAGAGAGAGAGATACAGAGAATGAGAGAATGACAGAAGGAGAGAGTAAAGCGTGGGAGAGAAGAGGAGAGAGATACAGAGAATGAGAGAATGACAGAAGGAGAGAGTAAAGAGTAGGAGAGAAGAGGAGAGAGAGATACAGAGAATGAGAGAGAGAAAGAGCATGGCGGCATGCGAAGTCAGATCAGTCCCCCACCGCATATCCCATATGTTTACCCAACAGATTTCCTCCTGAACGCTTTCCATAGTTTCCATCAGTGCTGTCAAAGACGGCTTGCTCTGGCAACCGACCCTTTATAGCCTCTCCCTGTCTCTCCCCTCATCTCCCTGTCCTACATGTAGGATGAAATAAGAGCCTGTCAGTCTGAGGAATCACTGGACTGCTTCTTTGGGACAGACTCAAAGGATGCCACATCCATTTGGTATTGTGATGTCCCCATGCCTGTCGCCATGCAGCTGACATGGAGGGGTGGATGACAGTCAAGTAGCTCTCACAGTCTCACTTCAGAATTAAACGTTCATCAATGTTTCTCAAATGTCAAATTACAAAGTTGTTACAAACATCACATTTCTAAGTGTTTAGGGTTATGTTTAAGCATTTACTCCGAAATGTTAAGGTTAGGCATTAACTCTGAATAGTTAAGGTAAGGGTTAAGGTTTGGGATAGGCTTAAAAACAAAAATCTCCATTGCTGGATTTGAACTTGCAACCTCCAAAGGCAAATGCTTATGCCCCTGCACCATCCCCAAGCATAACCAAAACCTACTTGAGGTAAAGGTGCACACTGTTACCCCTACCGTCCGATTTCCACGTCATCTCCAGACGTCCTTAGATATGGATGGCAATTGAATACTGACTTGTATCATGGGTGAACTGATTGTGACAGCAGCCAAAACAGAAGTAGCCCCATAACTCTGGGAGGGGATGAGGAGGAGAAATGAGATGTGTCTCTCGCTGCCCTGGGGAGGCCGTTCTCCATATCTAAGAGACAAGGAGCTAGTATAAAAGACAAGACTGGGAAGTTACTCCATTGTACCTGCATGGAAATATAGATGGAATAGGACGCTGAGGTTTGAATGAATTACCCTTTACAGTTGTTATAGATTACATCTAAAATGTGTACTCCCTTTAGGTTAGGTCACTCAGAATGCATTGAAATACAATTGTTTCTTATTCTTTCAGTGCTATACTGGGTGTAGTTCTCTGTGAGGATTTTAGTTTAGTTTATTTATTCGACCGTTTAAAAAAACAAGCACACATAACACTTTAACCTCTATGGGCTAGGTGGGACGCTAGCGTCCCACCCGTGGTGCACTCCATCAACAGCAGGTGCATTTCAAGAGCGGCAAATTTGAATCCAAATAAATGTCAAAATTCAACTATTTTACACCCTTTGAAAGATAAACATCTCCTTAATCTAACCACGTTTTACGATTTCAAAAAGGTTTTACGGCGAAAGCATAAATTTAGAGTATGATAGGACAGTACATTTACAAGAGTTGTGTGTAATGTTTTGTCAATTCAAAGACAGGGTCACCAAAACCATAAAACCAGCTAAAATGATGCACTAACCTTTTACAATCTCCATCAGATGACACTCCTAGGACATTATGTTAGACAATGCATGCATTTTTAGTTCTATCAAGTTCATATTTATATCCAAAAACAGCGTTTTACTATGGCATTGATGTTGAGGAAATCGTTTCCCTCCAATAACCGGCAGTCAAGTCAACACCACAAATTAAATAATTCAAATTAGAAAACATTGGTAAAATATTATATTGTCATTTAAAGAATTATAGATTTACATCTCTTGAACGCAATCAACTTGCCAGATTTAAAAATAACCTTACTGGGAAATCACACTTTGCAATAATCTGAGCACTGCGCCCAGAAAAATACGCGTTGCGATACAGACTAGACGTCATATTGGGGAGATCTAAAATCGAAAATACTATGTAAATAATCCATTACCTTTGATTCTCTTCATCAGATGTCACTTCCAGGTATCACAGGTCCATAACGAATGTAGTTTTGTTCAAAAAAGCTCATCATTTATGTCCAAAAATCTCCGTCTTGTTAGCACATGATCTAAGCCAGCCGGACTTTCGTCATGAACGAGGGGAAAAAAATATATTTACGTTCGTTCAAACATGTCAAACGTTGTATAGCATAAATCATTAGGGCCTTTTTAACCAGAACATGAATAATATTCAAGGTGGACGAATGCATACTCTTTTATAACGTATTGGAACGAGGGTACCCAACATGAACTCGCGCGCCAGGTGTCTAATGGGCCATCATCGTTCCATGGCTCTTGTTCGGTCAGATCTCCCTCCAGAAGACTCAAAACACTTTGTAAAGGCTGGTGACATCTAGTGGAAGCAATAGGAAGTGCCAAAATATTCCTCAGCCCCTGTGTTTTTCAATGGGATAGGTTTAAAGGTAATACAACACATCAGGTATCCACTTCCTGTCAGAAAATGTCTCAGGGTTTTGCCTGCCAAATGAGTTCTGTTATACTCACAGACACCATTCAAACAGTTTTAGAAACTTTAGAGTGTTTTCTATCCATATATAATAAGTATATGCATATTCTAGTTACTGGGTAGGATTAGTAACCAGATTAAATCGGGTAAAAAAAAAATATCCAGCCGTGCAAATACTGCCCCCTAGCCCTAACAGGTTAAAAAGCCATACATGAGTAAAATCATCGAGGATAACACACAATAAAGTCTGGGACTTATTTCCATTGTGGTCATTAAGGAGAGAGGTCTCTTATCCAAAGATGAAGTGCCATCATTAGAGACTGATTCCATCAGATTCTAAAGAGTGACATTGACGTCCAAGGGGTCCCAGTTCAGGATCAGTGGGTCATTTGTCATTCAAAACAATTGACTCCTACAAAACAAATCACAGACATCTTGGCTAAAGGATCCAATAGCAGCCTTCTCTCTGTCTGTTGTTTCTAAAGTACCTCTCTTGTAGTTTCAGCATGCCAGTTCTGTACTTGTCACTTTCTCCACACAGAGGACGTGTTACCCACTAAGTTGCCGTGTTCCCCATGTGCTATTCTGGGATGTTCTAACTAAGTTAAACTGACAGGGCTGGTATTGACCCCTCTCCCCCACACACACACAGTATGCATCAATGCATACACTAACACACACACAAGCGTGCATGAAAATATGCGCGCACACACACACACACACACACACACACACACACACACACACACACACACACACACACACACACACACACACACACACACACACACACAATGATCCTTCCTGTAGGTTCTATGATATGATTAAAACCTGTTGGAAGAACCTGTCTCCAACCACCCCTTCCCATTCGGATCCCGGTAACGGGATTACTTGACAAGATACATGGCGCGAAATTCAAAACAGCAAAAATCAAATAATAAAAATGTCTCAAACAATCAACTATTTTACACCCTTTGAAAGATAAACATCTCCTTAATCTAACCATGTTGTCCGATTTCAAAAAGGCTTTACGGCAAAAGCATAAATTTAGATTATGTTAGGACAGTACATTGACAAAACATTACACACAGTTATTTTCAATGCAAAGACAGGCGTCACCAAAAGCAGAAAACCAGCTAAAATTATGCACTAACCTTTGACAATCTTCATCAGATGACACTCCTAGGACATTATGTTAGACAATGCATGCATTTTTAGTTCTATCAAGTTCATATTTATATCCAAAAACAGCGTTTTACTATGGCATTGATGTTGAGGAAATCGTTTCCCTCCAATAACCGGCAGTCAAGTCAACACCACAAATTAAATAATTAAAATTAGAAAACATTGGTAAAATATTATATTGTCATTTAAAGAATTATAGATTTACATCTCTTGAACGCAATCAACTTGCCAGATTTAAAAATAACCTTACTGGGAAATCACACTTTGCAATAATCTGAGCACTGCGCCCAGAAAAATACGCGTTGCGATACAGACTAGACGTCATGTTGGGGAGATCTAAAATCGAAAATACTATGTAAATAATCCATTACCTTTGATTCTCTTCATCAGATGTCACTTCCAGGTATCACAGGTCCATAACGAATGTAGTTTTGTTCAAAAAAGCTCATCATTTATGTCCAAAAATCTCCGTCTTGTTAGCACATGATCTAAGCCAGCCGGACTTCTCGTCATGAACGAGGGGAAAAAAATATATTTACGTTCGTTCAAACATGTCAAACGTTGTATAGCATAAATCATTAGGGCCTTTTTTAACCAGAACATGAATAATATTCAAGGTGGACGAATGCATACTCTTTTATAACGTATTGGAACGAGGGTACCCAACATGAACTCGCGCGCCAGGTGTCTAATGGGCCATCATCGTTCCATGGCTCTTGTTCGGTCAGATCTCCCTCCAGAAGACTCAAAACACTTTGTAAAGGCTGGTGACATCTAGTGGAAGCAATAGGAAGTGCCAAAATATTCCTCAGCCCCTGTGTTTTTCAATGGGATAGGTTTAAAGGTAATACAACACATCAGGTATCCACTTCCTGTCAGAAAATGTCTCAGGGTTTTGCCTGCCAAATGAGTTCTGTTATACTCACAGACACCATTCAAACAGTTTTAGAAACTTTAGAGTGTTTTCTATCCATATATAATAAGTATATGCATATTCTAGTTACTGGGTAGGATTAGTAACCAGATTAAATCGGGTAAAAAAAAATTATCCAGCCGTGCAAATACTGCCCCCTAGCCCTAACAGGTTAAAAAAGCCATACATGAGTAAAATCATCGAGGATAACACACAATAAAGTCTGGGACTTATTTCCATTGTGGTCATTAAGGAGAGAGGTATCTTATCCAAAGATGAAGTGCCATCATTAGAGACTGATTCCATCAGATTCTAAAGAGTGACATTGACGTCCAAGGGGTCCCAGTTCAGGATCAGTGGGTCATTTGTCATTCAAAACAATTGACTCCTACAAAACAAATCACAGACATCTTGGCTAAAGGATCCAATAGCAGCCTTCTCTCTGTCTGTTGTTTCTAAAGTACCTCTCTTGTAGTTTCAGCATGCCAGTTCTGTACTTGTCACTTTCTCCACACAGAGGACGTGTTACCCACTAAGTTGCCGTGTTCCCCATGTGCTATTCTGGGATGTTCTAACTAAGTTAAACTGACAGGGCTGGTATTGACCCCTCTCCCCCACACACACACAGTATGTATCAATGCATACACTAACACACACACAAGCGTGCATGAAAATATGCGCGCACACACACACACACACACACACACACACACACACACACACACACACACACACACACACACACACACACACACACACAATGATCCTTCCTGTAGGTTCTATGATATGATTAAAACCTGTTGGAAGAACCTGTCTCCAACCACCCCTTCCCATTCAGATCCCGGTAACGGGATTACTTGACAAGATACATGGCGCGAAATTCAAAACAGCAAAAATCAAATAATAAAAATGTCTCAAACAATCAACTATTTTACACCCTTTGAAAGATAAACATCTCCTTAATCTAACCATGTTGTCCGATTTCAAAAAGGCTTTACGGCAAAAGCATAAATTTAGATTATGTTAGGACAGTACATTGACAAAACATTACACACAGTTATTTTCAATGCAAAGACAGGCGTCACCAAAAGCAGAAAACCAGCTAAAATTATGCACTAACCTTTGACAATCTTCATCAGATGACACTCCTAGGACATTATGTTAGACAATACATGCATTTTTTGTTCTATCAAGTTCATATTTATATCCAAAAACAGCATTTTACAGTGGCGGTGATGTTCAGAAAACATTTAGCCTCCAAAACTGCCGGTGGATCTGCGCTAAATTTACAAAATTACTATTCGAAAACATTGGTAAAATATAATATTATCATTCAAAGAATTATAGATTAACATCTCGTGAATGCAACCGCATTGCCAGATTTCAAAAGAACTTTACTGGGAAATCACACTTTGCAATAAACGAGGTACTATGCTCAGAAAAATAGGCTAGGCGATACAGGTTAGCGCCATCTTGGAACCATCTAAAATCAAATATACTATTGTAAATATTCACTTACCTTTGATTATCTTCATCAGAAGGCACTTCCAGAAATCCCAGGTCCACAACAAATGTAGTTTTGTTTGAAAAAGTTCATAATTTATGTCCATATAGCTCCTTCTTGTTAGCGCGTTCGAAGGCTACTCAAAATGTACGAGCGCCGGGACTTGTCGTCACGAAAGTGCAAAAAATATTATTTACGTTTGTTCAAACATGTCAAACGTTGTATAGCATAAATCTTTAGGGCCTTTTTCAATCAGAACTTCAACAATATTCTAGGCTGACGATTGCATTGTCTTACAAAACGTTTCGAACGAGAGAGTACCCACGGTACACGCATCATAGTAGAAATGGACTTCCCCGTCTGACAAACCTTCCAGGCCTCTCGTTCGGTCAGTTTTTACAGGAGAAGACTCAAACCACTTTGTAAAGACTGTTGACATCTAGTGGAAGCCGTAGGAAGTGCTACATGAATCCTAATTTACAGTGTGTTTCATAGACAAAGGCTTGAAAGTGATTCCACACATCAGATTTCCACTTCCTGTTAGGATTGCTCTCAGGGTTTTGAAAGCCACATGAGTTCTGTTATACTCACAGACACCATTCAAATGGTTTTAGAAACTTCAGAGTGTTTTCTCTCCAAATCTACTAATAAGATGCATATCCTACGTTCTGAGTTTGAGTAGGAGGCAGTTTAATATGGGCACATATTTTTTACCGAAATTGTCAATACTGCCCCCTAGCCCCAACAGGTTCTGCAGCACAGGTTCTTATGTAGCTGAGGAGAGTTTAAAAGTTTGCCACTTGAAGTTGAGTGTATTACATCATATCCTGAGTTTTTATGTCATGCTCTATTTTATCTGTGAGTTGACAGACACTGTCTTTGATGGTTACTTTGCTAGGGCACATGAGTGGAAAGAGACAGACATGGTGAGAGAGAGAGAGAGAGCCAGCCAGCCAGCCAGACAGACAGACAGACAGACAGACAGACAGCATAATAAAGGAGGAGAATGTAACAGTTCAGCAGGTGGAAGAGCAGTGACCGAGGGGGAGAGAGTCTGTGCCTGCTTTTTCCACCTGCCTGCCTTGGTGACAGCACATCTTCCTGAGCCCTGACAGGCTGGGATATAGAGCTCCAAGTTACCACGCAGACACACATGCTGGGTACATTGACTTCAAGACAAAACCTAGGAGGCTCGTGGATCTCACACCCTTCCATTGACTTACACAGTAAATATGAACATCCAGAGGACATCCTCCAACCTATCAGAGCTCTTGCAGCATGAACTGACATGTTGTCCACATATCACAGGATCAGAGAATTAATCTAGTACTGAAAGCATGAGCTACAGCTAGCTAGCACTGCAGTGCTTAACATGTGGTGAGTAGTTGACTCAAAGAGAAAGACAATAGCTGAACAAATTAATTTCTTCCAAAAAATGAAGGAGAAGCAAAGTGAACTGTGTTTTGCGTGTGATCAAGGGTGTATTAATTCTGCTGAAAACTTTTCTTAAAAAGGAAGCAAACAGAATGAAATGAGGATAAACATACCGAATTTGTCCAACAGAAAGTCTTGTTTGCAACTGTTGGACTTATGATTACACCCTAGAGTAGCTAGATGCAGGCAAGATTCTGCAAGGTGGAATTGAATGTGTAAATGTATGTCACCTTGATTACTCAAATTTCTCTAGACCTGTTGTAGCAACCACATGATGGGTATAGGAAAATGTTGAGCATCATGTAGTAGCTTTAATCTATCGATGTAACATTGAGTTGTCACGTCCTGACCAGCAGAGGGCGTAATTGTGTTAGTCTTGGTCAGGATGTGGCAGGTGGTTTGTGTTTGTTAAATGTTGTGTTGTGATTGGGACTTCCAATTGAAGGCAGGTGTGTTGAGTTGCCTTTGATTGGAAGTCCTATATAGGTGTGTGTGTTTTTCTTTGGGGTTGTGGGTGGTTGTCCTTGCACTGCATTGTATGTGCCTGCAAGACTGTTGCTGTTGTAAGTACTGTTTATTGTTGTTTTCAAGTGGATGCTTTATGTGTTTTATTTAACCTCTTGGGGCTAGGTGGGACGCTAGCGTGCCACCCGTGGTGCACTCCATCAACAGCAGGTGCATTTCAAGAGCGGCAAATTTGAATCCAAATAAATGTCAAAATTCAAATTTTTCAAAAATACAACTATGTTACACCATTTGAAAGATAAACATCTCCTTAATCTAACCACGTTTACGATTTCAAAAAGGTTTTACGGCGAAAGCATAAATTTAGAGTATGTTAGGACAGTACATTTACAAGAGTTGTGTGTAATGTTTTGTCAAGTCAAAGACAGGGTCACCAAAACCATAAAACCAGCTAAAATGATGCACTAACCTTTTACAATCTCCATCAGATGACACTCCTAGAGACATTATGTTAGACAATGCATGCATTTTTAGTTCTATCAAGTTCATATTTATATACAAAAACAGCGTTTTACTATGGCATTGATGTTGAGGAAATCGTTTCCCTCCAATAACCGGCAGTCAAGTCAGCGTCAGAAATTAAATAATTAAAATTAGAAAACATTGGTAAAATATTATATTGTCATTTAAAGAATTATAGATTTACATCTCTTGAACGCAATCAACTTGCCAGATTTAAAAATAACCTTACTGGGAAATCACACTTTGCAATAATCTGAGCACTGCGCCCAGAAAAATACGCGTTGCGATACAGACTAGACGTCATGTTGGGGAGATCTAAAATCGAAAATACTATGTAAATAATCCATTACCTTTGATTCTCTTCATCAGATGTCACTTCCAGGTATCACAGGTCCATAACGAATATAGTTTTGTTCAAAAAAGCTCATCATTTATGTCCAAAAATCTCCGTCTCGTTAGCACATGATGTAAGCCAGCCGGACTTCGTCACGAACGAGGGAAAAAATATATTTCCGTTCGTTCAAACATGTCAAACGTTGTATAGCATAAATCATTAGGGCCTTTTTTAACCAGAACATGAATAATATTCAAGGTGGACGAATGCATACTCTTTTATAACGTATTGGAACGAGGGTACCCAACATGAACTAGCGCGCCGGGTGTCTAATGGGACATCACCGTTCCATGGCTCTTGTTCGGTCAGATCTCCCTCCAGAAGACTCAAAACACTTTGTAAAGGCTGGTGACATCTAGTGAAGCAATAGGAAGTGCCAAAATATTCCTAAACCCCTGTGTTTTTCAATAGGATAGGTTTAAAGTCAATACAACACATCAGGTATCCACTTCCTGTCAGAAAATGTCTCAGGGTTTTGCCTGCCAAATGAGTTCTGTTATACTCCAGACACCATTCAAACAGTTTTGGAAACTTTAGAGTGTTTTCTATCCATATATAATAAGTATATGCATATTCTAGTTACTGGGTAGGATTAGTAACCAGATTAAATCGGTACATTTTTTTATCGCAGACTTGCAAATGCTGCCCCCTAGACCCAACAGGTTAATAAACATGAGTGTCCACAATCCCGCTGCGCCTTGGTCTTCTTCTCTCCATGACAACTTCTGTGACAGAACCACCCACCACCAAAGGACCAAGCAGCGGAAGAGGAGGAAGCCACAGGAGGAAAGTTGGAAGCGGTAGCGGCTACCGGGAGGTGATGGATTCTGGTCGCTGGAGTACTGGGAGGAGAGGATTGACTGGACATGGGAGCAGTGCGGGTGCACTACGACAACCTGCCTGGGAGGCAGGTGGAGCCCCGAGAGGCAGCCCCAATAAAAAATTGGGGGGGGCCAAGGGCTGTTTGGCGGGGTGAGATGGGAGACCCAGGCCAGCTCCCCTGCACTTTTTGGAAGAAAACACACTGGACAGGTCCGTGCTTTGGGGGTAGGGTGCAGTGGTGAGGCCTGGCATTTTCAGGTCGGTAAGCGCAGTACCAGCGCCCCATGTGCCAGGGGGAGTGTGAGCATCGAGCCTGAAGGGGTGATGACCAAGCCTGCGCTCATGACCGCCAATGCGCCTCTACGGTCTGGTGTTTCCCGCTAAACGCACTAGCATTAAGGTGCGGGTGTCTCCAGGCTGGCACGTCCAGTACCAGCCCCCACGCATCAGGAGTCTAGTGTGTCAGCCCAGCCTCGCCAGTCAACAGTCACCAGAGATGCCCGCCAGTCAAGAGTCACCAGAGCTGCCCGCCAGTCGTGAAGTCGCCAGAGCTGCCCGCCAGTCAGGAGTCACCAGAGCCACCCGCCAGTCAGGAGTGCGCCAGAGCCGCCCGCTAGTCAGGAGCCGCCAGAGCCGCCCCGCTAGTCCAGGAGCCAGAGTGGCCCGTCTGCCCCGGAGATGCCAGAGTGGCCCGTCTGCCCCGAGATGCCAGGAGTGGCCCGTCTGCCCGAGATGCCAGAGTGGCCCGTCTGCCCCGGAACTGCCGAGTGGCCCATTGCCCGGAACTGCCAGGAGTGGCCCGACTGCCCGGAACTGCCAGAGTGGCCCGACTACCGGACTGCCGAGGCCCGACTGTCCGGAACTGCCAGAGTGGCCTTCCTGTCTGGATCTGCCAGAGTTGGCCTGACAGTCCCGATCTGCCGGAGTGGCCCGACAGTCGGGATCTGCCAGAGTCGCTCCGACAGTCCGGATCTGCCAGAGTGGGCCCGCCTGTTCGGGGCTGCCAAGTGCCCTGCCTGTTCGGAGCTGTCGGCCCCGTCAGTCAGATCAGCTCCAGTGCCTCCTGTCCTCCCGGCCCAGCCCGAGTGGCCCTCCTGTCCTCCGGCCCAGCCCGAGTAGGCCTCCTGTCCTCCGGCCTAGCCCGAGTGGCCCTTCTGTGCCTCCGGCCCAGCCCGAAGTGGCCCTCCTGCCACTCCGGCCCAGCCCGAGTGGCCCTCCTGTTCTCCGGCCCAGCCTGGTGTGGCCTCCTGCCCTCCAGACCCAGCCCGCAGTGGCCCTCTTGTCCTCCGGCCCAGCCCGAAAGTGGCCCCTCCTGTCCTCCGGCCCAGCCCGAGTGGCCCGCCTGCCCTCCCGGCCCAGCCCGAGTGGCCCCTCCTGCCCTCCGTCCCAGCCCGAGTGGCTCTCCTGCCCTCCGGCCCAGCCCGAGTGGCTCTTCCTGCCCTCCGGCCCAGCCCGGGAGTGGCCTCCTGCCCTCCCGGCCCAGCCCGGGTGGCCCTCCTGCCCTCCGGCCCAGCCCGAGTGGTCCGTCTGCCCCGGGTTTAGCCCAAGTGGGCCCCGTCTGCCCGCGCAGCTTAGCAGCGCCCACCGAGTGGGCGACGCCGAAGGTGGAGCAAGGTCCACGTCCTGTACCTGAGCCACCTCCAGGATAGGTGGGTTGGGGAGGGAGGGTGTAGCACAGTGCCGTCGGTGATGGCAGCCACCCCCTTCCCTCCTTATTGTTTAGGGGTTATTGTTTTGTTGGTTTTGTTGGGGTATTGGGGATTTTCTTGTGGTTTTCTTTTTTTTTTTAGAATTTGTGCATGTACCGTGGTCTGCACGGGTACTGTCGTCCTGACCAGCAGAGGGAATTGTGTTGGGGTCTTGGTCAGATGCTCGGGGTGGTTGTGTTTGTTAAATGTTGTGTTGGATGATTGGGAGACTTACAATTGAAGGGAGGTGTGTTGAGTTGCCTTTGATTGGAAGTCCTATATAGGTGTGTGTGTTTTTCTTTGGGGTTGTGGGTAAGGTTGTCCTTGCACTGGTATTTGGTGCCTGCAAGACTGTTTGTTGCAGTACTGTTTATTGTTGTTTTCAAGTGGATGCTTTACGGGTTTTATTTAATAAACATGAGTGTCCACAATCCCCCTGCGACTTGGTCCTCTTCTCTCCATGACAACATCTGTGACATGAGTTTGGTGAATAGAATACGAATGACAGTCATCCAATATGATGTAAAAGATATAACTTCTTGGGGCTATGTGGGGACGCTAAAGGCATACCCGTGGCAAAACCTATCAACAGCAGGTGCATTTCAAGAGCATGTAAATTTGAAAACCAAATAAATAAGTCAAAATTCAAATTTTTTCAAACATACAACTATCTTACACCCTTTGAAAGATAAACATCTCCTTAATCTAACCACTTTGTCCGATTTCCAAAAGGTTTTACGCGAAAGCATAAAGTTAGATTACGTTAGGAGAGTACATTGACAATAGCTGTGTGTAATGTTTTGTCAATTCAAAGACAGGCGTCACCAAAACCATAAAAACCAGCTAAAATGATGCACTAACCTTTAACAATCTCCATCAGATGACACTCCTAGGACATTATGTTAGGGACAATAAATGCATTTTTTAGTTCTATCAGTTCATATTTATATCCAAAAACAGCGGTTTATATGGCGTTGATGTAAAGCCTCAATGGCACATAGGCTTAAAGGTAATTCAACACATCCAGGTATCCACTTCCTGTCGAGAAAATGTCTCAGGGTTTTGCCTGACAAATGAGTTCTGTTATACTCACAGACACCATTCAAACAGTTTTAGAAACTTTAGGGTGTTTTCTATCCATATATAATAAGTATATGCATATTCTAGTTACTGGGTAGGATTAGTAACCGAGATTAAATCGCGTCACGTTTTTATCCAGCCGTGAAAATACTGCCCCCTAAGCCCCAACAGGTTTAAGGCCATTCTTATGAAAATATCTTCCTCATCTTAAACAGCACCAACTGCCATTGACCCACACACTGGAATCTATGCATAAACATGTGGCAAACAAATATAAGAGCACACAAAAGTATACATGCAAGCGTACACACACACACACACACACACACACACACACACACACACACACACACACACACACACACACACACACACACAAACACACATTTAACCTTCTCTGTTCTAGGTGGCACCAAATCGTCCCACGTACGTAACTCCAGTTGAATCCTGTGGCGCAGATTTTCAAATACATCTTAGAAATGCTATTACTTCAATTTCTCAAACAATGACTATTTTACAGCTATTTAACCTCTATGGGCTAGGTGGGATGCTAGCTGTCCCACCCGTGGTACTCCATCAACAGCAGGGCATTTCAAGAGCGGCAAATTTGAATCCAAATAAATGTCAAAATTCAAATTTTTCAAACATACAACTATTTTACACCCTTTGAAAGATAAACATCTCCTTAATCTAACTTCACGTTTCTAGATTTCAAAAGGTTTTATTAGTTAAAGCATAAATTTAGAGTATGTTAGACAGTACATTTACAAGAGTGTGTGTAATGTTTTGTAATTAAAAGACAGGGTATCAAAACTATAAAATCCAGCTAAAATAATGCACTAACCATTTACAATTCCATCAGATGACACTATAGACATTATGTTAGACAATGCATGCAATTTTAGTTTATCAAGTTATATTTTATATCCAAAAACAGCGTTTTTACTATGGCATTGATGTTGAGGAAATCGTTTCTCCAATAACCGAGTCAAGTCAACACCACAAATTAAATAATTAAAATTAGAAAACATTGGTAAAATATTATATTGTCATTTAAAGAATTATAGATTTAATCTTTGAACCCAATCAACTTGCCAGATTTAAAAATAACCTTACTGGGAAATCACACTTATGTGAGGATATGGCCTAGAAAAATACGCCATGATATACAGACTAGACGCTATGTTGGGGAGATCTAAAATCGAAAATATTTTATGTAAATAATCCATTACCTTTGATTCTCTTCTTCATCAGATGTCACTTCCAGGTATCACAGGTCCATAAATAAACAGTGGTTTTGTTCAAAAAAGCTCATCATTTATGTCAATTCTTTGTTACCACATGATCCAAGCTAGCCGGACTTCGTCATGAACGAGGGAAAAATATATTTACGCTTCGTTAAACATGTCAAACGTTAGATAGCATAAATCATTAGGCTTTTAACCAGAACATGAATAATATTCAAGGTGGATCTAATGCATGCTCTTTTATAACGATGGAACGAGGGTACCCAACATGAACTCGCATAACCAGTGTCTAATGGGCCATCATCGTTCATGGCTCTTGTTCGCCGTGGATTCCCTCCAGAAGACTCAAAACACTTTGTAAAGGTGGTGACATCTAGTGGAAGCAATAGGAAGTGCCAAAATATTCCTCAGCCCCTCTGTGTTTTTCAATGGGATAGGTTTAAAGGTAATACAACACATCAGGTATCCACTTCCTGTCAGAAAATGTCTCAGGTTTTGCTCTGCCAAAATGAGTTTCGTTATACCACAGA
>NW_025547207.1:5000-6866 GCF_905237065.1 Salmo salar
TGAATATGAAAATCGGAAACATGTTAGCAGTACTGGCAACAATGTGTCTGTCTGGATGGATAATGTGTCTGTCTGGATGGATAATGTGTCTGTCTGGATGGATAATGTGTCTGTCTGGATGGATAATGTGTCTGTCTGTCTGGATGGATGTTGTGTCTGTCTGGATGGCTGTTCTGTCTGTCTGGATGGATAATGTGTCTGTCTGGATGGATGTTGTGTCTGTCTGGATGGATAATGTGTCTGTCTGGATGGATAATGTGTCTGTCTGGATGGATAATGTGTCTGTCTGGATGGATGTTGTGTCTGTCTGGATGGCTGTTGTGTCTGTCTGGATGGATAATGTGTCTGTCTGGATGGATGTTGTGTCTGTCTGGATGGCTGTTGTGTCTGTCTGGATGGATAATGTGTCTGTCTGGATGGATGTTGTGTCTGTCTGGATGGATAATGTGTCTGTCTGGATGGATAATGTGTCTGTCTGGATGGATGGATAATGTGTCTGTCTGGATGGCTGTTCTGTCTGTCTGGATGGTTGTTGTTCTGAGCTTCACTCTGGGCGGCTTGAATGAGTGATCATGACCACGTAAACTGGGTTGTCTGCATTGTTTGAATTGTGTGATTGTTTGAGTCTTCTACAACTGACTTCATAGGTTCTTTCAATGTCCACATATTTTCTAGACAGATATTCCAGCTGTAGAGAGATGTCAGTGAGTCTCCTCTTTAGTCTAGTGGTCAGAGAATCACAGCTTTAGTTTAGAGAGGGGTCAGAGAATCAGCTCTTTACAGTAGAGAGGGGTCAGAGAGTCAGCTCTTTACAGTAGAGAGGGGTCAGAGATTCAGCTCTTTACAGTAGAGAGGGGTCAGAGATCCAGCTCTTTACAGTAGAGAGGGGTCAGAGATTCAGCTCTTTACAGTAGAGAGGGGTCAGAGATTCACCCCTTTACAGTGGAGAGGGGTCAGAGAATCAGCTCTTTACAGTAGAGAGGGGTCAGAGATTCACCCCTTTACAGTGGAGAGGGGTCAGAGATTCACCCCTTTACAGTGGAGAGGGGTCAGAGATTCACCCCTTTACAGTGGAGAGGGGTCAGAGGTTCACCCCTTTACAGTGGAGAGGGGTCAGAGATTCACCCCTTTACAGTGGAGAGGGGTCAGAGGTTCACCCCTTTACAGTGGAGAGGGGTCAGAGATTCACCCCTTTACTGTAGAGAGGGGTCAGAGGTTCACCCCTTTACTGTAGAGAGGGGTCAGAGAATCAGCTCTTTACTGTAGAGAGGGGTCAGAGATTCACCCCTTTACTGTAGAGAGGGGTCAGAGAATCAGCTCTTTATCAGTGTCTCACAAAGTTCATGTCTCTGTTGCAAACCAACCTGTCATTTTCAATATGGCGGAGACCTAGCTGAAGGAATATTTGCTCTGGAAAGCAACATCTTTGAAGCTCGTTGTTATACAAACTATTTATGTCATTATGGTGACATATTTATCTTTTAATCTTTTAAAAAAACAACAACTGCTGTCCGCTTTGTTTAATATGAGCTTTGGTTGTGGTAAGGGTTGTGTTAAGGGTTGTGTAAGGGTTGTGGTAAGGGTTGTGTTAAGGGTTGTGATAAGGGTTGTGGTAAAGGTTGTGTAAGGGTTGTGTAAGGGTTGTGTAAGGGTTGTGTTAAGGGTTGTGTAAGGGTTGTGGTAAGGGTTGTGTTAAGGGTTGTGGTAAGGGTTGTGATAAGGGTTTGTGATAAGGGTTGTGTAAGGGTTGTGTAAGGGTTAGTAGTAAGGGTTGTGTTAAGGGAGTTGTGTAAGGGTTGTGGTAAGGGTTGTGTTAAGGGTTGTGTATAAGGGTTGTGTAAGGGTTGTTATAGGGTTGTGGTAAGG
>NW_025547208.1:0-10000 GCF_905237065.1 Salmo salar
CGTTAAGGTGGGTTTCGGGACTCTATGTGATTTCGGTGATTTTCTAAAATAACACACACTCATTCAACTCTCTGTAAATATGTCAGTTCTTAACGTAAAGACTTAAAACACAAAATTCTGTAAGAGCCTACCCCAAGGAGGATATGTTCTCTTCAGCTTCCTGTGTCAACCAGAAGTTCCTTAATGGGGTCATAGGGCTATTTTAAAGGGTTAAAAAGGTCACATCTTTCCAAAACTTCATATGTGTGATTAGGTAACCCTCATGAACTGTAAATCATTCATGTCTCCCATCAGATTTCCAAGAAAAGCTCACACACACACACAGCTAGGACGGAGTGACACAGTGTGGGGCTTAGAGACACACAGAGCCCGCAATAATTTGAACAACGGTAACTATCAAAGAACCGTCAGACCTAGAGCTCTGAAACGTTAGAAACCTGTTCTAGAGCTCAAGTTGATAGTTCACTGTGAGTTATGTGGCTCTAGAAGGTTCTCAGACTGAGAAACAGCCTCGTACATTTGCAATAACTTAAATTCATTTTGACCATCACGAAAATGACGACATTTAGAACAGTCCCAGAGTCACAAGGCTAGGTGCATTGAAACCACCTCGGCCCATAGAGACGGACCCCAATGTTTCTGTACGATAGCTCATTCAAGGACCCCGTAGCAACGCCCCTGAAAAAGTGGATTTTCAGCACCAATAAGGTGCTGCTCGGGCTCCAAATGACATATCGAGCCGAAACTTGGGATTCGGGGTCACCTCAGCTAGGACTACACATAAAGTCAGAGCTGGACCCACAGCTAGAACATAACTACATGTTTTACATTTTTATTATGGTTTTACCTCTCTAGGGCTAGGCGGGACGAATTCGTCCCACCTACGTAACAGCCACTTTGCAGCCTGTGCGCGATTTTCAAAACATTAACCTGTTAGGGCTAGGGGGCAGCATTTGCACGTCTGGATAATTTTTTTACCCAATTTAATCTGGTTACTAATCCTACCCAGTAACTAGAATATGCATATACTTATTATATATGGATAGAAAACACCCTAAATTTTCTAAAACTGTTTGAATGGTGTCTGTGAGTATAACAGAACTCATTTGGCAGGCAAAACCCTGAGACATTTTCTGACAGGAAGTGGATACCTGATGTGTTGTATTGCCTTTAAACCTATCCCATTGAAAAACACAGGGGCTGAGGGAATATTTTGGCACTTCCTATTGCTTCCACTAGATGTCACCAGCCTTTACAAAGTGTTTTGAGTCTTCTGGAGGGAGATCTGACCGAACAAGAGCCATGGAACGATGATGTCCCATTAGACACCTGGCGCGAGTTCATGTTGGGTACCCTCGTTCCAATACGTTATAAAAGAGTATGCATTCGTCCACCTTGAATATTATTCATGTTCTGGTTAAAAAAGGCCCTAATGATTTATGCTATACAACGTTTGACATGTTTGAACGAACGTCAATATATTTTTTCCCCTCGCTCATGACGAAGTCCTGCTGGCTTAGATCATGTGCTAACAAGACGGAGATTTTTGGACATAAATGATGAGCTTTTTTGAACAAAACTACATTCGTTATGGACCTGTGATACCTGGAAGTGACATCTGATGAAGAGAATCAAAGGTAATGGATTATTTACATAGTATTTTCGATTTTAGATCTCCCCAACATGACGTCTAGTCTGTATCGCAACGCCGTATTTTTCTGGGCGCAGTGCTCAGATTATTGCAAAGTGTGATTTCCCAGTAAGGTTATTTTTAAATCTGGCAAGTTGATTGCGTTCAAGAGATGTAAATCTATAATTCTTTAAATGACAATATAATATTTTAACAATGTTTTCTAATTTTAATTATTTAATTTGTGACGCTTGACTTGACTGCCGGTTATTGAGGGAAACGATTTCCTCAACATCAATGCCATAGTAAAACGCTGTTTTTGGATATAAATATGAACTTGATAGAACTAAAAATGCATGCATTGTCTAACATTATGTCCTAGGAGTGTCATCTGATGGAGATTGTAAAAGGTTAGTGCATCATTTTAGCTGGTTTTATGGTTTTGGTGACCCTGTCTTTGACTTGACAAAACATTACACACAACTCTTGTAAATGTACTGTCCTAACATACTCTAAATTTATGCTTTCGGCCGTAAAACCTTTTGAAATCGAAAACGTGGTTAGATTAAGGAGATGTTTATCTTTCAAAGGGTGTAAAATAGTTGTATGTTTGAAAAAATTTGAATTTTGACATTTATTTGGATTCAAATTCTGCCGCCTCTTGAAATGCACCTGCTGTTGATGGAGTGCACCACGGGTGGCACGCTAGCGTCCCACCTAGCCCATAGAGGTTAAAAAATCCTATTACTTCAATTTCTCAAACATATGACTATTTTACAGCTATTTAAAGACAAGACTCTCGTTAATCTAACCACACTGTCCGATTTCAAAAAGGCTTTACAACGAAAGCAAAACATTAGATTATGTCAGCAGAGTACCAAGCCAGAAATAATCAGACACCCATTTTTCAAGCCAGCATATAATGTCACAAAAACCCAGAAGACAGCTAAATGCAGCACTCACCTTTGATGATCTTCATCAGATGACAACCCTAGGACATTATGTTATACAATACATGCATGTTTTGTTCAATCAAGTTCATATTTATATCAAAACCAGCTTTTTACATTAGCATGTGACGTTCAGAACTAGCATACCCCCCGCAAACTTCCGGGGAATTCGCTTTCATTTTACTAAATTACTCACGATAAACGTTCACAAAAAGCATAACAATTATTTTAAGAATTATAGATACAGACCTCCTCTATGCACTCGATATGTCCGATTTTAAAATAGCTTTTTGGTGAAAGCACATTTTGCAATATTCTAAGTACATAGCCCAGGCATCACGGGCTCGCTTATTTAGACACCCGGCAAGTTTAGCACTCACCATAATCATATTTACTATTATAAAAGTTTGATTACCTTTTGTTGTCTTCGTCCGAATGCACACCCAGGACTGCTACTTCAATAACAAATGTTGGTTTGGTCCAAAATAATCCATCGTTATATCCGAATAGCGCCGTTTTGTTCGTGCGTTCCAGACACTATCCGAAATAGTAAAGAAGTGTCGGGCGCATGGCGCAATTCGTGACAATAAAATTCTAAATATTCCATTACCGTACTTCAAGCATGTCAACCGCTGTTTAAAATCAATTTTTACGCCATTTTTCTCGTAGAAAAGTGATAATATTCCGACAGGGAATCTCCTTTTCGGCAAACAGAGGAAAAAATCCCAAAGGCGGGGGCGGTCGGGTCACGCGCCTAAGCCCAGTGTCCCTTGATCGGCCACTTGAGAAAGGCGATAATGTGTTTCAGCCTGGGGCTGGAATGACGACATTCTGTTTTTTCCCGGGCTCTGAGCGCCTATGGACGACGTGGGAAGTGTCACGTTAGAGCAGAGATCCTTAGTAAATGATAGAGATGGAAAAGAAGTTCAAGAAATGGTCAGACAGGCCACTTCCTGTAAAGGAATCTCTCAGGTTTTGACCTGCCATTTGAGTTCTGTTATACTCACAGACACCATTCAAACAGTTTTAGAAAATTTAGGGTGTTTTCTATCCATATGTAATAAGTATATGCATATTCTAGTTACTGGGTAGGAGTGGTAACCAGATTAAATCGGGTATGTTTTTTATCCAGCCGTGTCAATACTGCCCCCTAGCCCTAACAGGTTAATCTGAAGGCGCTGTGAATTAGCTGCCTGCTCTGATATATGTGATAGTTGGCGTCTAAACGAGTTGGAAAAAGTGGGTTTGGTGTCAGATGGTATCAGTTTGGTGTCAGAATGTCAAATTTGTGATTGTAAATGCCCATTGAAACATATTGCAAATGGACAGTACATTTGCAATATGATTCAACAGTGAAAAAACATCACCAAATTGACATGATGAAATCAACACAATGAGCGATGGAGAGGAACCACTTTCACTGCCCGGCCATCCCGAGTTCATCGGGCCAGTTTTGCATTTCTGCAGTATTTTTGAGCATGTCAAATTCGTGATGGTAAATGCTGTCGTGTCTTTGGCTATGCCGGATTATTTGATATGACATGCTATTCTATAAAATCCTTTCTCTGTAATTAATATTACCTGATTAAGCTAATCATGTAAATGTAATTAACTAGAAAGTCGGGGCACCACGGAAGAACGTTTATAAAGCTGTTATCTTCCGAATAAACTCTTAGACTTTAATATTGTAATATTTTACATCGATAGCCGTCATCTTAATCCTCACCTTATTTCAGTCTCATAATGAAAGTTATAAATTCTTGGTTATCTTCACGAACCCTGGCTAAGTTGAATCAGCAATACAAAATTGGGTTTAATTATTTATTTACTAAATACCTAACCTGTTGGGTCTAGGGGGCAGCATTTGCACGTCTGGATAAAAAAAATGTACCCGATTTAATCTGGTTACTAATCCTACCCAGTAACTAGAATATGCATATACTTATTATATATGGATAGAAAACACTCTAAAGTTTCCAAAACTGTTTGAATGGTGTCTGTGAGTATAACAGAACTCATTTGGCAGGCAAAACCCTGAGACATTTTCTGACAGGAAGTGGATACCTGATGTGTTGTATTGACTTTAAACCTCTCCCATTGAAAAACACAGGGGTTTAGGAATATTTTGGCACTTCCTATTGCTTCCACTAGATGTCACCAGCCTTTACAAAGTGTTTTGAGTCTTCTGGAGGGAGATCTGACCGAACAAGAGCCATGGAACGGTGATGTCCCATTAGACACCTGGCGCGCTACTTCATGTTGGGTACCCTCGTTCCAATACGTTATAAAAGGCTATGCATTCGTCCACCTTGAATATTATTCATGTTCTGGTTAAAAAGGCCCTAATGATTTATGCTATACAACGTTTGACATGTTTGAACGAACGGAAATATATTTTTTCCCCTCGTTCATGACGAGAAGTCCGGCTGGCTTACATCATGTGCTAACGAGACGGAGATTTTGGACATAAATGATGAGCTTTTTTGAACAAAACTACATTCGTTATGGACCTGTGATACCTGGAAGTGACATCTGATGAAGAGAATCAAAGGTAATGGATTATTTACATAGTATTTTCGATTTTAGATCTCCCCAACATGACGTCTAGTCTGTATCGCAGCGCCGTATTTTTCTGGGCACAGTGCTCAGATTATTGCAAAGTGTGATTTCCCAGTAAGGTTATTTTTAAATCTGGCAAGTTGATTGCGTTCAAAAGATGTAAATCTATAATTCTTTAAATGACAATATAATATTTTACCAATGTTTTCTAATTTTAATTATTTAATTTGTGACGCTGACTTGACTGCCGGTTATTGGAGGGAAACGATTTCCTCAACATCAATGCCATAGTAAAACGCTGTTTTTGTATATAAATATGAACTTGATAGAACTAAAAATGCATGCATTGTCTAACATAATGTCCTAGGAGTGTCATCTGATGGAGATTGTAAAAGGTTAGTGTATCATTTTAGCTGGTTTTATGGTTTTGGTGACCCTGTCTTTGACTTGACAAAACATTACACACAACTCTTGTAAATGTACTGTCCTAACATACTCTAAATTTATGCTTTCACCGTAAAACCTTTTTGAAATCGTAAAACGTGGTTAGATTAAGGAGATGTTTATCTTTCAAATGGTGTAACATAGTTGTATTTTTGAAAAATTTGAATTTTGACATTTATTTGGATTCAAATTTGCCGCTCTTGAAATGCACCTGCTGTTGATGGAGTGCACCACAGGTGGCACGCTAGCGTCCCACCTAGCCCCAAGAGGCTAACTAAGCACACAGAATTACATATACACAGAATACAAATTATGTCATACAGAAAACGCCCTGGTGGATGGAGCCGACATGACGGCTGGTTACACAAAGAAAGGGGGTTGGGCTTGAATGAAAGAGCGGGAAGACTAAGGAACAAAGACTGCAGCTATGCTATCGTAAATACAGAATCTTATGCATTCTAAATTACCGCCCATTTGGAAAAGGAAAATGCAATAAATATTTACTCTGAGCTGCGCTTCGGTAGATTGGTCGTAGATGCTGGCCGTGTTGGCCAACAGATCTTCCTGTCCTCGGAAGAATGTCTCTGGTGGTAAATTGGATACGTTGTGGTATCTTCGTCTGTGTTAGACTGGATCCATCGTCTGTCCTTTTCTAGCCCATGTCTACAGCGGCCGCTGCTAACTCAACGGCTAGGAAGTATCACTTCTGTAGTGAATAAGCGTTCGAAGTTCATACCATTCACAACCAAAGCTCACGCTGAGGTTGGCTTAGTTCTGTACTTGACATATGTGTCCCTTTAACGCAGAGGCTGCAGATCTCACGAAGTGGAATGCCTGGTTACATTGTGTCATTGTCTTATATAGTGGCAAGGGGAGAAGGGTGTGTTTCATCGTTTATAACCCCTGTCTCTTCACAGGGATGGGCCACTGATTGAGCAGGGCACTTTTCTTATGAAAACCCAATTCTCTCATTTGGAAGCTAAAATTACATTTAATCTCCTAAAAAACAATCTCAATATCAAACATTTACCTTGCACAACAATTCTGTGTGAATTTGATAACTAGAATATGTAGACTTTCCCAGGTACAGTTTATGTCATCCTGTCATCAGTCATAATGTCTCAGATGACAACCGAACTGACATCATACTCATTAACCTGTTGGGTCTAGGGGGCAGCATTTGCACGTCTGGATAAAAAAAATGTACCCGATTTAATCTGGTTACTAATCCTACCCAGTAACTAGAATATGCATATACTTATTATATATGGATAGAAAACACTCTAAAGTTTCCAAAACTGTTTGAATGGTGTCTGTGAGTATAACAGAACTCATTTGGCAGGCAAAACCCTGAGACATTTTCTGACAGGAAGTGGATACCTGATGTGTTGTATTGACTTTAAACCTATCCCATTGAAAAACACAGGGGTTTAGGAATATTTTGGCACTTCCTATTGCTTCCACTAGATGTCACCAGCCTTTACAAAGTGTTTTGAGTCTTCTGGAGGGAGATCTGACCGAACAAGAGCCATGGAACGGTGATGTCCCATTAGACACCTGGCGCGCTACTTCATGTTGGGTACCCTCGTTCCAATACGTTATAAAAGAGTATGCATTCGTCCACCTTGAATATTATTCATGTTCTGGTTAAAAAGGCCCTAATGATTTATGCTATACAACGTTTGACATGTTTGAACGAACGGAAATATATTTTTTCCCCTCGTTCATGACGAGAAGTCCGGCTGGCTTACATCATGTGCTAACGAGACGGAGATTTTTGGACATAAATGATGAGCTTTTTTGAACAAAACTACATTCGTTATGGACCTGTGATACCTGGAAGTGACATCTGATGAAGAGAATCAAAGGTAATGGATTATTTACATAGTATTTTCGATTTTAGATCTCCCCAACATGACGTCTAGTCTGTATCGCAACGCGTATTTTTCTGGGCGCAGTGCTCAGATTATTGCAAAGTGTGATTTCCCAGTAAGGTTATTTTTAAATCTGGCAAGTTGATTGCGTTCAAGAGATGTAAATCTATAATTCTTTAAATGACAATATAATATTTTAACAATGTTTTCTAATTTTAATTATTTAATTTCTGACGCTGACTTGACTGCCGGTTATTGGAGGGAAACGATTTCCTCAACATCAATGCCATAGTAAAACGCTGTTTTTGGATATAAAAATGAACTTGATAGAACTAAAAATGCATGCATTGTCTAACATAATGTCCTAGGAGTGTCATCTGATGGAGATTGTAAAAGGTTAGTGCATCATTTTAGCTGGTTTTATGGTTTTGGTGACCCTGTCTTTGACTTGACAAAACATTACACACAACTCTTGTAAATGTACTGTCCTAACATACTCTAAATTTATGCTTTCGCCGTAAAACCTTTTTGAAATCGTAAAACGTGGTTAGATTAAGGAGATGTTTATCTTTCAAATGGTGTAACATAGTTGTATTTTTGAAAAATTTGAATTTTGACATTTATTTGGATTCAAATTTGCCGCTCTTGAAATGCACCTGCTGTTGATGGAGTGCACCACGGGTGGCACGCTAGCGTCCCACCTAGCCCCAAGAGGTTAAGTTCCAACGCATATTTCCAACTGGTTCTATTACCGAAATATGGTTCCTTTCCCCCCACTTGTTTGATGTTCCCAGACTCTCTATATTTAACAAAGGCTATTCAACAGTCCTTCAGTAGGGTCAGAGAGAGAAGGGAAGGGAGAAAGGTATTTATTGGGGGGGTCATAAACCTTACCCACAGGCCAACGTTATGACAATGCCCATTGAAACATATTACAAATGGACAGCCATGCACTTGGTGATTGGAATTGGTTACCAGAAGCACATTTATATATTTTTTTAAATGCCTTTAGGGGGGAGCAAGAGGTCTATGGTTGGGTAGGGAGCACCCCCCCCACCTGTGCCCATCCAATAGGGGGTGCCCCCGGTCAATTTGGATGTTTTTCAAAAACTCATTTAAAAACAACAGAGTCCCACTTCTCCTATCATGCCCACTTCTCCCTCATCATACATTACAAATAGACCATCTAGGTTGATTAATTGCTTAACATAGTGCTATATATCATTCATGGCTTAACATAGTGCTATATATCATTTGAGCAGTATAAATGCCATTTGGACATGGTTCACTGACTTTTGGGTTTGGAAACCGACTTCCTATTATCATACATGGCAAATGGACATAACATCCTGATTTGGTGCTTTCAATACTTTCATATTCCATTTGGACATTTCTTATGGCATTTGGCAAAAAAAGTGACTTTTGACTTCGACTTTTGACTTCCTATGATATCATATTGCAAATGGACAAAGCATCCTGATTTGGCACATTCAATACTTTCATATTGCATTTTGACATTTCTTATGGCATTTGGCAATGGTTCATTCACTTTTAACTTTGACTTTTGACTTCCTATGAAATCATATTGCAAATGGACAAAACGTATGCCTTATGGACAAGTTATTAAAAATGACAAAATATGACAATAAAATATGACAAAAGTATGTTCATACAGTTCTTATACATGTATAATTGAAAACAAAATCGAAAGGATTTTGAAAAACGGTCCAGAAAGCACTTTTTAAGGGGGTGATTTAAAAATAAAAAATAAAACATTCAAAATTTGACCCTTGGGTCTTGACTTGATGTGCATTTACAATATCTATTGGATTTTTTTGTGTGACACTTGGCATTTGCCATATGACATTTGCAATATGTTTTGAATGAAATTCCTTGCATTTGAGTGGCATTGGACACCGTGTATATGTTTCGTACAGTGCCAATATGTTCCAATTCATTTTTGTCCATTTCAGGGGGTCTTCCCTTACTTAGTGCTGTTGCAGACTCTGGGGCCTTTCAGAACAGGTGTATACATACTGAGATCATGTGACAGATCATGTGACACTTAGATTGCACACAGGTGGACTTTATTTAACTAATTATATGACTTCTGAAGGTAATTGGAGGCACCAGATCTTATTTAGGGGCTTCATAGCAAAGGGGTTGAATACATATGCACGCACCACTTTTCAATTTGTATTTTTTAGAATTTTTTGAAACAACTTATTTTTTTCATTTCACTTCACCAATTTGGACTATTTAGTTTATGTCCATTATATGGAATCCAAATAAAATCCATTTAAATTACAGGTTGTTATGCAACAAAATAGGAATAACTCCAAGGGAGATGAATACTTTAGCAAGGCACTGTATTATGCCATTATTGACTTGAATGGGGAGACCAGTTCTATAGATGCTCTTTCTTTGGGTTTATCTTCAGTGTTTTAATAACTGCACCCCTCTCCCTAAATATTTCAGATGCAGAAACAAAGAGACATTGAGGATTTAAAACAAACAAAAAACATTGGATGATTTGAGAGGCC
>NW_025547208.1:15000-21331 GCF_905237065.1 Salmo salar
TCCTACGGCTCCCATAGGCTCTCAGAGCCCGGGAAAAAGCTGAACGATATTGAGGCAGCCTCTGGCTGAAACACATTATCGCTTCTGGCAAGTGGCCGATCAGAGTACTATGGGTTTAGGCGTGTGCCCGAGTCGACCGAATGCTTTATTTTCTTTCGTCTGTTTACCTAAACGCAGATTCCCGGTTGGAATATTATCGCTTTTTTATGAGAAAAATGGCATAAAAATTGATTTTAAACAGCGGTTGACATGCTTCGAAGTACGGTAATGGAATATTTAGAATTTGTTTGTCACGAATTGCGCCATGCTCGTCACCCTTATTTACCCTTTCGGATAGTGTCTTGAACGCACGAACAAAACGCCGCTGTTTGGATATAACTATGGATTATTTTGAACCAAACCAACATTTGTTATCCTCTCTAGGCTAGGCGGGACGAATTCGTCCCACCTACGTAACAGCCACTTGCAGCCTGTGGCGCGATTTTCAAAACATTAAAAATCCTATTACTTCAATTTCTCAAACATATGACTATTTTACAGCTATTTAAAGACAAGACTCTCGTTAACGAGAGTCTTGTCTTTAAAATGGTGTAAAATAGTCATATGTTTGAAAAATTGAAGTTTTAGCATTTTTGAGGTTTTTGAATAACGCGCCACGGGATTACACTGGCTGTTACGTAGGTGGGACGATTTGGTGCCACCTACCCTAGAGAGGTTAAAGACCTAAAAATGTAAATTGTTCTTGATAACAGCGACAGAGAAGTTAGTAGTCACTCAGATTGCAACACGTGGAATGGAATCTCCAGAACACTCCTCTTCTGATGGTCAACGCACATGCCACTAATAAATAGAACCCTCCATTCAGGAGGAAAGTTATTAGAAGTCATGAACCATGGTCACACCGCGTACGACTGGGTCAGTGCTTATAGTGTTCTTCCGTCTTGAGGTGAGCTCCTCCACGGATAACGTAGCTCCTTCAAACCTTTCGCCACTACACACTGACTAGAGGTTCCCCTATGGCTTGAGGTCGGCACCAACTCTTACTGACACGCGGTCATTGACATGGAAATGACGTTAGACTCATTGTGCCCAGGTTGCAGCCTACCAGGATACTTGGATGTCTTCCCTTTTGGCATGTGCGCTTGTGCTAGCATAAACGCACATGCACAACGAAACATTTAATGAGGATACTAAGATTATACTAGGATCGCTTAAGGGTCCGAGCAAAATATCATTCTTCGTAAAGTTGAAAATAGACCCTGAAGCCCGTTTGACTCTACAGCTACATTAATCCCCAGTCTCTCCTTAGCCTGTTAGGGCTAGGGGGCAGCATTGACACGGCTGGATAAAAAACATACCCGATTTAATCTGGTTACCACTCCTACCCAGTAACTAGAATATGCATATACTTATTACATATGGATAGAAAACACCCTACATTTTCTAAAACTGTTTGAATGGTGTCTGTGAGTATAACAGAACTCAAATGGCAGGTCAAAACCTGAGAGATTCCTTTACAGGAAGTGGCCTGTCTGACCATTTGTTGAACTTCTTTTCCATCTCTATCATTTACTAAGGATCTCTGCTCTAACGTGACACTTCCCACGTCGTCCATAGGCGCTCAGAGCCCGGGAAAAAAACAGAATGTCGTCATTCCAGCCCCAGGCTGAAACACATTATCGCCTTTCTCAAGTGGCCGATCAAGAGACACTGGCTTATGCGCGTGACCCCGACCGCCCCGCCTTTGGGATTTTTCCTCTGTTTGCCGAAAAGGAGATTCCCTGTCGGAATATTATTGCTTTTCTACGAGAAAAATGTCGTAAAAATTGATTTTAAACAGCGGTTGACATGCTTCGAAGTACGGTAATGGAATACTTAGAATTTTATTGTCACGAATTGCGCCATGCGCGTGACACTTCTTTACTATTTCGGATAGTGTCTGGAACGCATCGAACAAAACGCCGCTATTCGGATATAACGATGGATTATTTTGGACCAAACCAACATTTGTTATTGAAGTAGCAGTCCTGGGTGTGTATTCTGACGAAGACAACAAAAGGTAATGAAACTTTTATAATAGTAAATATGATTATGGTGAGTGCTAAACTTGCCGGGTGTCTAAATAGCGAGCCCGTGATGCCTGGGCTATGTACTTAGAATATTGCAAAATGTGCTTTCACCAAAAGCTATTTTAAAATCGGACATATCGAGTGCATAGAGGAGGTCTGTATCTATAATTCTTAAAATAATTGTTATGCTTTTTGTGAACGTTTATCGTGAGTAATTTAGTAAAATGTTAGCGAATTCCCCGGAAGTTTGCTAGTTCTGAACGTCACATGCTAATGTAAAAAGCTGGTTTTTGATATAAATATGAACTTGATTGAACAAAACATGCATGTATTGTATAACATAATGTCCTAGGGTTGTCATCTGATGAAGATCATCAAAGGTGAGTGCTGCATTTAGCTGTCTTCTGGGTTTTGGTGACATTATATGCTGGCTTGAAAAATGGGTGTCTGATTATTTCTGGCTTGGTACTCTGCTGACATAATCTAATGTTTTGCTTTCGTTGTAAAGCCCTAGGGACCTGTTTCTAATGTATTAAGTGTGTATGTTTATGCTGTGTTACCATTTTAGTTAGCTCGTAAATCAATTATTAAACCAATTTGTGTAGTACTGAATCATAAGTAAGGCTCGGGGTTTTTGCAGATGCAAGGAGGATACGACTGTTCAAAATGATGATATGATACGAGGTTATGATTAATATGTTGACTGTTTATGGACATAATAGGTAAAGACTTTCAGAGTTTAATTCGGGAGATTGTAAAAAAAAATAAAAAATATGCTCTCAAATCCTAATGAGTTAATTGCGACATGATTAATTTAAATCGGGTAACAATTAAACATATATTTTAGTTGATTAGATAAATAACAGTCATCAGTCTAATGAAAGTAAAGTCACAACCGAAGATAAAACACACAGGGTGAAAGAGAGTTGGAGAGAGATGATCGAGAATGAGAGAGACAGAGACAGAGATATCGAGAAAGAGATATGATGAAGCTATTACCACCAAGGTGCCCTCTATTGAAAAGTAGCATCAGCAGCAAATTACAGTCCACATTAAATTACATCTGCACTAGGTCTCTACTGAAGATTTGTTTATTTAGAGTATCGATTGAGAGGTGCAATCAGTAGCTCTTCCTTATACCTACTTTCTCTCTTTCTCCCCTCTCTCTCTCCTCTCTCCACTCTCTTTCTCTCTCTCTCCTCTCTCCACTCTCTTTCTCTCTCTCTCCCCCTCTCTCTCTCCTCTCTCCACTCTCTTTCTCTCTCTCTCCTCTCTCCCCTCTCTTTCTCTCTCTCTCCTCTCTCCCCTCTCTTTCTCTCTCTCCTCTCTTTCTCTCTCTCCTCTCTCCTCTCTCTCTCCTCTCCCCTCTCTCTCGCTCTCCTCTCTCCACTCTCTTTTTCTCTCTCTCCTCTCTGCCCTCTCTTTCTCTCTCTTTCCTCTCTCCCTCTCCTTCTCTCTCTCCTCTCTCCTCTCTCTCTCCTCTCTCCCCTCTCTCTCTCTCTCTATCGCCCCCTCCCCCTCTCTCTCTCGCCCCCCCTCCCCCACTCTCTCTCGCCCCCTCCCCCTCTCTCTCTCTCTCTCTCTCGCCCCCTCTTCCCCCCCCTCTCTCTCCTCTCCCCCTCTCTATCGCCCCCCTCTCTCTCGCTCCTCTCCCCTTCTCTCTCTCTCCTCTCCCCCTTCTCTCTCTCTCTCCTCTCCCCTCTCTCTCTCTCTCTATCGCCCCCTCTCCTCTCTCTCTCTCTCTCTCGCTCTCTCTCTCTCTTTCTCTCTTCCTCTCTATCACCCCCTCTTCTCTCTCTCTTCCTCTCTATCACCCCCTCTCTCTCTCTCTCTCTCTCTCCCTTCAAATGTAATTGTATTTGTCACATGCGCCTATAGTGGAGGAATGAGATGGTGATACTGGTGATTGGCTGGCGTGGGAGCACAGTGTGATGACTCGATCATCATTTATGACATTGTTTGGATGGCAGACCATCGATAGTCAAAACACACCTTATCTGTAGCAATGGGGGATCCATAATAAATACAAATGTTGGGGAAGAGACGTTCTCACAGATGCCCTAGGGTCACTGAAGCCAGGAGAGGTATGAAGACTGATTTAAACTTGAATTGACGAAATTAATGTTACTGTGTGAATTAAATGATCATGTTTTGATTGTTTCAAGAGCTACGAATGTTGATATGTTTTATCGTACTGTAAGTGCTATGGATTTATTGTTTACAGAGAAACTGTGTTATTCTGTTCGTTAGATGGCGGATAGTTCAAAGAGGAGCGACACAGGGGTGTGACGATAGGAGATAGTGGGAGTTGCCTCTCTGGGAAGAATAAAAGCTGGGTTTAAACTTTGATCATGGAGTCATTGGTAAACCAATCTACTGATATACAGGTGTATGTCATAGTGGTGAATTTTCTTTGCTGTCAAGACTATTTTTGTATTATTTTTATTGTGAAGATTTCTGGTGTGTACCATTTGCTAATTGTGTAACTGTAATAAAATCGGACAACTTTTAAATGGATACGAACCGCAATCTTCACATTTCTCAGTAATATTCCTTGAATTTTTATTTGGTGAAATGTCTAATGGTAAATGTTATTCACTATATGCTTCGTCTCTAACTGTGCATCTCTAAACTAAGGTTAGAGTTTTAACCCAAAACACTTACGGGCCCTTTATAAAACTTGCCTGGTCTTTTGTCAGTATCTCAGACAGTTTTTTAGGTCCATTGCTTGAGTATTTACATTTCTGCATTTTTCTATAAAAAAATGACCGAAAATGCATTTAAAAACTGTGCATTTATTGTTACATAAACAACAATTGGTGTTTCGGCTTTGAATTGTGAAATAAATCTGTTGTTCCATCTTCCATATTGTCTGTAATCCGGTAGACCACTCTACTTTCTGGTACTTAAAATGGATAATTACAGGAGGCGGGAAGAAGGAAGAAGAAGCAAGGAAGAAGCGTCTTACTATTGGTTTTCAAGAAAGGAAATCAGGACAAAAGGAAGTAAACAAAGAGATGGTAGCTAGCTAGGCTAGCGGTTAGTAATCTCTGAAGTAAAGTAAGGCTCGGTGAAAAATGTTAGTAGTCAAGTAGCTGAGTGTTGTTGGACAAAATGAAGTGCATTGTACAATAATGTTCTGGTCAGGTATAAATACACATTTCCACTCTGTTCCTGACCGCGATGGAGCTTTGTGTCAGCAATGGCTGCAGGCCATCCGACATCCTGCTTATAGTGTTGATATAACACATTGGGGACCGTTTGAAACCAGGTTCCGTTCCCACCATTTTTACACCATGGACAAGAAAGCTTCAACTATTCAAGGGATGTTGCCAGCTAGCTAAGTTGCTAACACCTTGTCGTGACATTGTATCATTAATGTGATGACTGCTATTCATAGAATAATTAACTGTGTTTATAATTACGTGATTAAAATAATCAGGTAACCAGTAACCTGGGGCACCACGGGAAAAGTTTGTTTAATAAGTTACCATTTCCCAAATTAACTCAAAGTATATCGATTTCATAGCATTTGCTAATTAATTCATTTCCTCTTCAGTCTCATTCTGAACTTTGCATAATTCGTAAATCAGCACAAACCCGGGTCTCACTAAATCATTCCGTATCACATCAATTGAGTTGATTATTTATTTACTAACAAAGTAAATGATAATATAAAATACACAAACACACAGTCTAGGCTATTGATTAGAACTTAGTACAATGAAACAGGTCCCTAGTGGACCAACACAATATGACATGTGTTACACAAAACTGGGATTTAAAAAAAGAGAGAGGGAGAGTCCACGAGACAAAAGCACACTTGGATACATTTGTAAACTATGCTTAGTTTTAACCCTAACACCTTGCCGCTCATATGGGTCAGATTTATAATGAACGTATTTACTTGTTGAAAGTGTCCGTTGGGTATCTCTTCTTCTTCGTGGACCGAGTTCTGCTTAGGACGTTTAGCCGACGACCTTCTTTCGATGGCGGCGTCTCCTTCGTTACCGTTGATCTGGATATTTTCTACACAACGCACAGTATGCAAACATTGTGTATATTATGAAAACACTTCAAGTTACAATGTTTTCGTTATAACGCCGTCATTTAACTTTTAATAACATAACAAAACCAACATTAACTTTCATATTCCATCTATCATTGTTAGCACCATTTTGGCTGATGAAATATATATCCCAAAGTCCATTTAACCTCTCTGGGCTAGGCGGGACGAATTCGTCCCACCTACGTAACAGCCA